>NW_027190106.1:0-54187 GCF_040958095.1 Procambarus clarkii
TTGGTAGTCTCCAGATGCTCCGTCATGAAGTTGGTAGTCTTCAGATGGTCCGTCAGGTAGTTGGTAGTCTCCAGATGGTCCGTCAGGTAGTTGCAAGTCTCCAGATGGTCCGTCAGGTAGTTGGTTGTCGCCAGATGGTCCGTCAGGTAGTTGATTGTCTCCAGATGCTCCTTCAGATAGTTGGGAGTCTCCAGATGCTCCTTCAAGTAGTTGGTAGTCTCTAGATGCTCCGTCAGGTAGTTGGTAGTCTCCAGGTGCTCCTTCAGGTAGTTGGTTGTCTCCAGATGGTCCGTCAGGTAGTTGGTTGTCTCCACATGCTCCGTCAGGTAGTTGGTTGTCTCCAGATGCTCCATCAGGTAGTTGGTTGTCTCCAGATGCTCCATCAGGTAGATGGTTGTCTGCAGATGCTCCGTCATGTAGTTGGAAGTCTCCAGATGCTCCAGCAGGGAGTTGATATGGGTTGTAGTCTCCAGATGCTCCGGAAGGTAGTTGGTAGCCTTCAGATGCTCCGTAAGGTAGTTGGTAGTCTCCAGATGCTCCGGCAGGTAGTTCGTAGTCTCTAGATGCACCGTCAGGTAGTTTGTAGTCTCCAGATTCTTCGTCACGTATTTGCTAGTCTCCAGATGCTCCGTCAAGTAGTTGGTAGTCTCCAGATGCTCCGTCAGGTAGTTGGTAGTCTCCAGATGCTCCGTCATATAGTTGGTAACCTACAGATGCTCCGTCATATAGTTGGAAGTCTCCAGAGACTCCGTCAGGTAGTTGATGTAGTTGGTAGTCTCCAAATGCTCCGTCAGGTAATTGGTAGTCTCCATATGCTCCGTCAGGTAGTTGGAAGTCTCCAGATGCTCCGTCAGGTAGTTGGCAGTCTCTAGAGGCTCCGTCAGGTAGTTGATGTAGTTGGTAGTCTCCAAATGCTCCGTCAGGTAGTTGGTAGTCTCCATATGCTCCGTCAGGTAGTTGGTAGTCTCCAGATGCTCCGTCAGGTAGTTGGAAGTCTCCAGATGCTCCGTCAGGTAGTTGGTAGTCTCCAAATGCTTCGTCAGGTAGTTGGTAGTCTCCAGATGCTCCGTCAGGTAGTTGGTAGTCTCCAGATGCTCCGTCAGGTAGTTGGTAGTCTCTAGATGCTCTTTCAGATAGATGGTAGTCTCCAGATCCTCCGTCAGGTAGTTGGTAGTCTCCAGATGCTCCGTGAGGTAGTTGATGTGGTTGGTAGTCTTCAAATGCTTCGTCAGGTAGTTGGTAGTCTCCAGATGCTCTGTCAGGTAGTTGGTAGTCTCCAGATGCTCCTTCAGATAGATGGTAGTCTGCAGATGGTCCGTCAGGAAGTTGGTAGTCTCCAGATGCTCCTTCAGATAGATGGTAGTCTGCAGATGGTCCGTCAGGTAGTTGGTAGTCTCCAGATGCTCCGTCATGAAGTTGGTAGTCTCCAAATGCTCCGTCAGGTAGTTGGTAGTCTCCAGATGGTCCGTCAGGTAGTTAGAAGTCTCCAGATGGTCCGTCAGGTAGTTGGTTGTCTCCAGATGCTCCTTCAGGTAGTTGGTAGTCTCCAGATGGTCCGTCAGGTAGTTGGTGGTCTCCAGATGCTCTTTCTGATAGTTGGGAGTCTCCAGATGCTCCGTCAGGTAGTTGGTAGTCTCCAGATGCTCCGTCAGGTAGTTGGTTGTCTCCAGATGCTCCATCAGGTAGTTGGTTGTCTCCAGATGCTCCATCAGGTAGATGGTAGTCTGCAGATGCTCCGTCATGTAGTTGGAAGTCTCCAGATGCTCCAGCAGGGAGTTGACATAGGTTGTAGTCTCCAGATGCTCCGGCAGGTAGTTGGTAGTCTTCAGATGCTCCGGCAGGTAGTTGGTAGTCTCCAGATGCTCCGTCATATAGTTGGTAACCTCCAGACGCTCCGTCATATAGTTGGAAGTCTCCAGAGACTCCGTCAGGTAGTTGATGTAGTTGGTAGTCTCCAAATGCTCCGTCAGGTAGTTGGTAGTCTCCATGTGCTCCGTCAGGTAGTTGGAAGTCTCCAGATGCTCCGTCAGGTAGTTGGCAGTCTCCAGAGGCTCCGTCAGGTAGTTGATGTAGTTGGTAGTCTCCAGATGCTCCGGCAGGTAGTTGGTATTCCCCAGGTGCTCCGTCAGGTAGTTGGTAGTCTCCAGATGCTCCTTCAGATATATGGTAGTCTCCATATGCTCTGTCAGGTAGTTGGAAGTCACCAGATGCTCCGTCAGGTAGTTGGTAGTCTCCAAATGCTTCGTCAGGTAGTTGGTAGTCTCCAGATGCTCCGTCAGGTAGTTGATGTAGTTGGTAGTCTCCAAATGCTCCGTCAGGTAGTTGGTAGTCTCCATATGCTCCGTCAGGTAGTTGGAAGTCTCCAGATGCTCCGTCAGGTAGTTGGTAGTCTCCAAATGCTTCGTCAGGTAGTTGGTAGTCTCCAAATGCTCCGTCAGGTAGTTGGTAGTCTCCAGATGCTCCGTCAGGTAGTTGGTAGTCTCTAGATGCTCTTTCAGATAGATGGTAGTCTCCAGATGCTCCGTCAGGTAGTTGGTAGTCTCCAGATGCTCCATCAGGTATATGGTAGTCTGTAGATGCTCCGTCAGGTAGTTGGTAGTCTCCAGGTGCTCCGTCAGGTAGTTGGTAGTCTCCAGATGCTCCGTCAGGTAGTTGGTTGTCTCCAGATGCTCCTTCCGATAGATGGTAGTCTGCAGATGTTCCGTCAGGTAGTTGGTAGTCTCCAGATGCTCCGTGACGTAGTTGATGTGGTTGGTAGTCACCAAATGCTTCGTCAGGTAGTTGGTAGTCTCCAGATGCTCCGTCAGGTAGTTGGTAGTCTCCAGATGCTCCGTCAGGTAGTTGGAAGTCTCCAGATGCTCCGTCAGGTAGTTGGAAGTCTCCAGATGGTCCGTCAGGTAGTTGGTAGTCTCCAGATGCTCCGTCAGGTAGTTGGTAGTCTCCAGATGGTCCGTCAGGTAGTTGGTAGTCTCCAGATGCTATTTCAGATAGTTGGGAGTCTCCAGATGCTCCTTCAAGTAGTTGGTAGTCTCTAGATGCTCCGTCAGGTAGTTGGTAGTCTCCAGATGCTCCGTCAGGTAGTTGGTTGTCTCCAGATGGTCCGTCAGGTAGTTGGTTGTATCCACATGCTCCGTCAGGTAGTTGGTTGTCTCCTGATGCTCCATCAGGTAGTTGGTTGTCTCCAGATGCTTCATCAGGTAGATGGTAGTCTGCAGATGCTCCGTCATGTAGTTGGAAGTCTCCAGATGCTCCAGCAGGGAGTTGATATGGGTTGTAGTCTCCAGATGCTCCGGCAGGTAGTTGGTAGTCTTCAGATGCTCCGTAAGGTAGTTGGTAGTCTCCAGATGCTCCGGCAGGTAGTTGGTAGTCTTCAGATGCTCCGTAAGGTAGTTGGTAGTCTCTAGATGCACCGTCATGTAGTTGGTAACCTCCAGATGCTCCGTCAGGTAGTTTGTAGTCTCCAGATGCTCCGTCAGGTAGTTTTCTGATAGTCTCCAGTAGTCTGGTAGTCTGCAAATGCACCAGTATTCTCCAGTAGTCTGAAGTCTCCAGATGCTCCGTCATGTAATTGGTAGTCTCCAGATGCTCCGGCAGGTAGTTTGTAGTCTCCAGATGCTCCGTCAGGTAGTTTTCTGATAGTCTCCAGTAGTCTGGTAGTCTACAAATGCTCCAGTATTCTCCAGTAGTCTGAAGTCTCAAGATGCTCCGTCAGGTAGTTGGTAGTCTCCAGGTGCTCCGACAGGTAGTTAATGTAGTTGGTAGTCTCCAAATGCTCCGTCAGGTAGTTGGTAGTCTCCAGATGCTCCGTCAGGTTGTTGGTAGTCTCCAGTTGCTCCTTCAGATATATGGTAGTCTGCAGATGCTCCGTCAGGTAGTTGGTAGTCTCCAGATGCTACTTCAGATAGTTGGTAGTCTCCAGATGCTCCGTCAGGTAGTTGGTAGTCTCCAGATGCTCCTTCAGATAGATGGTAGTCTGCAGATGCTCTGTCAGTTAGATGGTAGTCTCCAGATGCTCCTTCAGGAAGTTGGTAGTCTCCAGATGCTCCGTCAGGTAGTTGGTAGTCTCCAGATGCTCCGTCAAGTAGTTGGTAGTCTCCAGATGCTCCGTCATGTAATTGGTAGTCTCAAGATGCTCCGTCAGGTAGTTGGTAGTCTCCAGATGCTCCGTCATGTAATTGGTAGTCTCAAGATGCTCCGTCAGGTAGTTGGTAGTCTCCAGATGCTCCGTCATGTAATTGGTAGTCTCCAGATGCTCCGTCAGGTAATTGGTTGTCTCCAGATGCTCGTTCAGATTGTTGGGAGTCTCCAGATGCTCCAGCAGGGAGGTAATGTAGTTGGTAGTCTCCAGATGCTTCGTCAGGTAGTTGGTAGTCTCCAGATGCTTCGTCAGGTAGTTGGTAGTCTCCAGATGCTCCGGCAGGTAGTTGGTAGTCTCCAGATGCTCTGTCAGGTAGTTGGTAGTCTCCAGATGCTTCATCAGGTACTAGGTAGTCTACAGAGGCTTCGTCAGATAGTTGATAGCCTCCATATGCTCCGTCAGGTAGTTGGTAGTCTCTAGATGCTCCGTCAGGTATTTGGTAGTCTCTAGATGCTACGACACATAGTTGATGGAGTTGGTAGTCTCCAAATGCACCGTTATGAAGTTGGTAGTCTCCAAATGCTCCGTCATATAGTTGATAGTGTAGAGATGCTCCATCAGGTACTTGGTAGTCTCCAGATGCTTCGTCAGGTAGTTGGTATTCTCCAGATGCTCCGGCAGGTAGTTCGTAGTCTCTAGATGCACCGTCATGTAGTTGGTAATCTCCAGATGCTCCGTCAGGTAGTTTTCTAATAGTCTCCAGTAGTCTGGTAGTCTCCAAATGCTCCAGTATTCTCCAGTAGTCTGTAGTCTCCAGATGCTCCGTCATGTAATTGGTAGTCTCCAGATGCTCCGTCAGGTAGCTGGTAGTTTCCAGATGCTCCGCCAGGGACCTGGTAGTCTCAAGATGCTCCGTCAAGTAGTTGGTAGTCTCCTGGTGCTCCGACAGGTAGTTGATGTAGTTGGTAGTCTCCAAATGCTCCGTCAGGTAGTTGGTAGTCTCCAGATGCTCCGTCAGGTAGTTGGTAGTCTCCAGATGCTCCTTCAGATAGATGGTAGTCTGCAGATGCTCCGTCAGGTAGTTGGTAGTCTCCAGATGCTCCGTCAGGTAGTTGGTAGTCTCCAGATTCTCCGTCCGGTAGTTGGTAGTCTCCAGATGCTCTTTCAGATAGATGGTAGTCTCCAGATGCTCCGACAGGTAGTTGGTAGTCTCCAGATGCTACTTCAGATAGTTGGTAGTCTCCAGATGCTCCGTCGGGTAGTTTGTAGTCTCCACATGCTCCGTCAGGTAGATGGTAGTCTCCAGATGCTCCTTCAGATAGTTGGTAGTGTACTGATGCTCCGGTAGGTAGTTGGTTGTCTCCAGATACTCCGTCAGGTAGTTCGTAGTCTCCAGATGCTTTGTCAGGTAGTTGATAGTCTCCAGATGCTCCGGCAGGTAGTTCGTAGTCTCTAGATGCACCGTCAGGTAGTTGGTAGTCTCCAGATGCTCCGTCAAATAGTTAGTAGTCTCCAGATGCTCCGTCATATAGTTGGTAGTTTCCAGATGCTCCGTCAGGTAGTTGGTAATCTCCGGATGCTCCGTCAGGTAGTTGATACAATTGGTAGTCTCCAAATGCTCCGTCAGCTACTTGGTAACATCTAGATGCTCCGTCATATACTTAGTAGTGTCCAGATGCTCCGTCAGGTAGTTGGTAGTCTCCAGATGCTCCGTCAGGAAGTTGGTAGTCTCCAGATGCTCCTTCAGATAGATGGTAGTCTGCAGATGGTCCGTCAGGTAGTTGGTAGTCTCCACATGCTCCGTCAGGAAGTTGGTAGTCTCCAAATGCTCCGTCAGGTAGTTGGTAGTCTCCAGATGCTCTTTCAGATAGTTGGGAGTCTCCAGATGCTCCGTCATGTAGTTGGTAGTCTCCAGATGCTTCATCAGGTAGTTGGTACTCTCCAGATGCTCCGGCAGGTAGTTGATAGCCTCCAGATGCTCCGTCAGGTAGTTGGTAGTCTCCAGATGCTCCGTCAGGTAGTTGGTAGTCTCCAAATGCTCCGACACATAGTTAATGTAGTTGGTAGTCTCCAGATGCTTTTTCAGGTAGTTGGTAGTCTCCAAATGCTCCGTCATATAGTTGGTAGCGTACAGATGCTCCATCAGGTACTTGGTAGTCTCCAGATGCTTCGTCAGGTAGTTGGTATCCTCCAGATGCTCGGTCAGGTAGTTGGTAGTCTCCAGATGCTCCGTAAGGTAGTTGGTAGTCTACAGATGCTTCGTCAGGTAGTTGGTAGTCTCCAGATGCTCGGGCAGGTAGTTCGTAGTCTCTAGATGCACCGTCAGGTAGTTGGTATCCTCCAGATGCTCGGTCAGGTAGTTGGTATCCTCCAGATGCTCGGCCAGGTAGTTGGTAGTCTCCAGATGCTCCGTAAGGTAGTTGGTAGTCTCCAGATGCTCCGTCAGGTAGTTTGTAGTCTCCAGATGCTCCGTCAGGTAGTTGGTTGTCTCCAGATACTCCGTCAGGTAGTTCGTAGTCTCCAGATGCTTTGTCAGGTAGTTGATAGTCTCCAGATGCTCCGGCAGGTAGTTCGTAGTCTCTAGATGCACCGTCAGGTAGTTGGTAGTCTCCAGATGCTACGTCAAATAGTTAGTAGTCTCCAGATGCTCCGTCATATAGTTGGTAGTTTCCAGATGCTCCGTCAGGTAGTTGGTAGTCTCCGGACGCTCCGTCAGGTAGTTGATACAATTGGTAGTCTCCAAATGCTCCGTCAGCTACTTGGTAACATCTAGATGCTCCGTCATATACTTAGTAGTGTCCAGATGCTCCGTCAGGTAGTTGGTAGTCTCCAGATGCTCCGTCAGGAAGTTGGTAGTCTCCAGATGCTCCTTCAGATAGATGGTAGTCTGCAGATGCTCCGTCAGGAAGTTGGTAGTCTCCAGATGCTGCTTCAGATAGATGGTAGTCTGCAGATGGTCCGTCAGGTAGTTGGTAGTCTCCAGATGCTCCGTCAGGAAGTTGGTAGTCTCCAAATGCTCCGTCAGGTAGTTGGTAGTCTCCAGATGGTCCGTCAGGTAGTTGGTAGTCTCCAGATGCTCCTTCAGGTAGTTGGTAGTCTCCAGATGCTCTTTCAGATAGTTGGGAGTCTCCAGATGCTCCGTCATGTAGTTGGTAGTCTCCAGATGCTTCATCAGGTAGTTGGTACTCTCCAGATGCTCCTGCAGGTAGTTGATAGCCTCCAGATGCTCCGTCAGGTAGTTGGTAGTCTCCAGATGCTTTTTCAGGTAGTTGGTAGTCTCCAAATGCTCCGTCATATAGTTGGTAGCGTACAGATGCTCCATCAGGTACTTGGTAGTCTCCAGATGCTTCGTCAGGTAGTTGGTATCCTCCAGATGCTCGGTCAGGTAGTTGGTAGTCTCCAGATGCTCCGTAAGGTAGTTGGTAGTCTACAGATGCTTCGTCAGGTAGTTGGTAGTCTCCAGATGCTCGGGCAGGTAGTTCGTAGTCTCTAGATGCACCGTCATGTAGTTGGTAATCTCCAGATGCTCCGTCAGGTAGTTTGTAGTCGCCAGATGCTCCGTCAGGAAGTTTTCTGATAGTCTCCAGTAGTCTGGTAGTCTACAAATGCTCCAGTATTCTCCAGTAGTCTGAAGTCTCCAGATGCTCCGTCATGTAATTGGTAGTCTCCAGATGCTCCGCCAGGGAGTTGGTAATCTCAAGATGCTCCGTCAGGTAGTTGGTAGTCTCCAGGTGCTCCGACAGGTAGTTGATGTAGTTGGTAGTCTCCAAATGCTCCGTCAGGTAGTTGGTAGTCGCCAGATGCTCCGTCAGGTAGTTGGTAGTGTCCAGTTGCTCCTTCAGATATATGGTAGTCTGCAGATGCTCCGTCAGGTAGTTGGTAGTCTCCAGATGCTACTTCAGATAGTTGGTAGTCTCCAGATGCTCCGTCAGGTAGTTGGTAGTCTCCAGATGCTCCGTTAGGTAGTTGGTAGTCTCTAGATGCTCCTTTAGGTAGTTGTTAGTCCACTGATGCTCCGTCAGGTAGTTGGTAGTCTCCAGATGCTCCGTCAGGTAGTTGGTAGTCTCCAGATGCTCCGTCACATAGTTGGTAGTCTCCAGATGCTCCGTCATGTAGTTAGTAGTCTCCAGATGTTCCGCAAGGTAGTTGGAAGCCTCTAGATGCTCTGGCAGGTAGTTGATGTATTTGGTTGTCTTCAGATGCTCCGTTAGGTAATTGGTACTCTCTAGATGCTCCGTCATGTAGTTTGTAGTCGCCAGATGCTCCGTAAGGTAGATAATAGCCTAAAGATGTTCCGTCAGGTATTTGATAGTCTCCAGATGCTCCGGCAGGTAGTTGATAGTCTCCAGATGCTCCGTCATGTAGTTGGTAGTCTCCAGAAGCTCCGTCATGTAGTTGTTAGTCTCCAGATGCTCCGTCATGTAGTTGGTAGTCTCCTGATGCTTCGTCAGGTTGTTTATGTAGTTTGTAGTCTCCAGAGGCTCCGTCATATAGTTGGTAGTCTTCACATTCTCCGTCAGGTAGTTGGTAGTCTCTAGATGCTCCGTCATGTAGTTGATGTTGTTGGTAGTCTCCAGATGCTCCGTTAGGTTGATGATGTAGTTGGTAGTCTCCGGAGGCTCCGTCATGTAGTTGGTAGTCTCCAGATGCTCCATCATGTAGTTAATGAGGTTGGTAGTCTCCAGTTTCTCTGTCAGGTAGTTGGTAGTCTCCAGATGCTCTGTCAAGTAGTTGGTAGTTTCCAGATGCTCTCTCATCTAGTTGATGTAGTTGGTAGTCTCCAGATGCTCCGTCAGGTAGTTGGTAGTCTCCAGATGCTCCGTCAGGTAGATGGTAGTCTCCAGATGCTCCGTCACATAGTTTGTAGTCTCCAGATGCTCCGTCATGTAGTTAGTAGTCTCCAGATGTTCCGCAAGGTAGTTGGTAGCCTCTAGATGCTCTGGCAGGTAGTTGATGTATTTGGTTGTCTTCAGATGCTCCGTCAGGTAGTTGGTAGTCTCTAGATCCTCTGTCATTTAGTTGATGATGTTGGTAGTCTCCAGATGCTCCGTTAGATTGATGATGTAGTTGGTAGTCTCCAGAGGCTCCGTCATGTAGTTGGTAATCTCGAGATGCTCCGTCCTGTAGTTAATGTAGTTGGTAGTCTCCAGTTACTCTGTCAGGTAGTTGGTAGTCTCCAGATGATCCGGCAGGTAGTTAGTAGTCTCCAGATGCCCCGTAAGGTAGTTGGTAGTCTCCAGAAGCTCCATCAGGTACATCTCTATTGTCCTCTGTTCTTATTTCTCTGTACTTTTTCAGGGGTTTCGTTCATAGCTTCTCTGCATATCCTTTTGAGCTTTAATTTTCTCGTTCCCCTAATTCTTGAGAGGAACGAACTGCTCGTTGCATCAGCACATATCCCAGCAATAAATTCCATCATCACATGTGTTATCTTCCCTTCCATTTGTCTTTCCCATTGAATTTCACACAGAAAGTTCATTTTTTGTAATTCTCATATCTTCAACAGGTTTCCTTACCTGGTTGATACCTGGTTGATGGGGTTCTGGGAGTTCTTCTACTCCCCAAGCCCGGCCCGAGGCCAGGCTCGACTTGTGAGAGTTTGGTCCACCAGGCTGTTGCTTGGAGCGGCCCGCAGGCCCACATACCCACCACAGCCCGGTTGGTCCGGCACTCCTTGGAGGAATAAATCTAGTTTCCTCTTGAAAATGTCCACGGTTGTTCCGGCAATATTTCTTATGCTTGCTGGGAGGACGTTGAACAACCGCGGACCTCTGATGTTTATACAGTGTTCTCTGATTGTGCCTATGGCACCCCTGCTCTTCACTGGTTCTATTCTACATTTTCTTCCATGTCGTTCACTCCAGTACGTTGTTATTTTACTGTGTAGATTTGGTACTTGGCCCTCCAGTATCTTCCAGGTGTATATTATTTGATATCTCTCTCGTCTTCTTTCTAGTAAGTACATTTGGAGGGCTTTGAGACGATCCCAATAATTTAGGTGCTTTATTGCGTCTATGCGTGCCGTATATGTTCTCTGTATTCCCTCTATTTCAGCAATCTCTCCTGCTCTGAAGGGGGAAGTGAGTACTGAGCAGTACTCAAGACGGGACAACACAAGTGACTTGAAGAGTACAACCATTGTGATGGGATCCCTTGATTTGAAAGTTCTCGTAATCCATCCTATCATTTTTCTGGCTGTCGCAATATTTGCTTGGTTATGCTCCTTAAACGTTAGGTCGTCAGACATTATTATTCCCAAATCCTTTACATGCTGTTTTCCTACTATGGGTACATTTGATTGTGTTTTGTACTCTGTATTATGTTTAAGGTCCTCATTTTTACCGTACCTGAGTACCTGGAATTTATCACTGTTGAACATCAAGTTATTTTCTGATGCCCAGTCGAAAACTTTATTAATATCAGCTTGAAGTTTTTCAATGTCCTCAGCCGAGGACTTGTGTCACCAACTCCGACAATTTCACTATGTCTTTAAGCGTGAGAATACAGTGGTCACCAGCTGCTAGAGGCAAGCATGAGAATACAGTGGTCACCAGCTCCTAGAGCCAAGCATAAGAATACAGTGGTCACTAGCTCCTTGAGCCAAGCATGAGAATACAGTAGTGTTACATCTGACCTTTTGAAGAAAATTTGAAAATTTCTGGATCAATATCCTCCAAATTGTTCAGTATTTTAAAAGTTTCAATGAGATCCGCCTTGTCACGCCTGGTTTGCAGTGTTGTTAGCCCTCTGGCCTTCAGCCGTTCCTGATACGAGAGATGACTTAACTCTGGAATGACTTTTGTTGCTTGGTGTTGCACTTTCTCTAGAGCAGCTGTATCCTTCTAAAAATGAGGTCGCCATGCTTGGATACAGTAATCCAAATGAGGACGCACCAGAGATTTATACAGTTGAATCATTACCTTCTTTTCCTTAAAGTCAAAGGTACGCCTGATAATTCCAAGGGTTTGGTTAGCTTTTCTGACTGCTGTTCCCACCTGTTGTGAGTGGTGTATTTTGACTGCAAGGTCATTTTCTTCATCAATCTGCTGTAATGTAATGCTATTAATTTGGTAGTTGCACGAGTCGATATTAAAAAGTATTTGCAAGTGTTCTGACCATCTATGAAGTTCATATAGATCTCTTTGTAAAGATTCAATTTCACTATAATTTTCCACTTTACCATAAATCTTTGTCAACTGGAAATTTGATGATGTGGTTTGTAATATTCTCGTCTATGTCATTGATGTATATGACAAAAAGGGTTGGCTCCAAAACGGACCCTTGTGGCACCCCTCTTATCACATTTCTCCATTCTGACTCATTCCTATTTAGCACGACCCTTTGTTTTCTTTCCTTCAACCATTGTTTTACCCATTCTAATATTTTTACCATTTATTCCATGTGCTTGTAATTTCCTTGCCAGTCTTTCATGTGGTACCTTATCAAAAGCGTTAACAAAATCTATGTATACTACATCCAGTAGCTGAGTACCTGGTAACCGCTATAAAAAATGTGAGCAAGTTTGTAGAGCAGGATCTCTCTTTAACAATGCCATGATGTGTTGATTGTACAAGGTCGTTCACTTTGATGGTGAATGATTCTCTCCCTGAGGATTCTCACCATGAGCTTGCAGATGTGTGATGTCAAGCTAATCGGCCGGTAGTCTTTTGCTGAGGTCTTTCTGCCTTTTTTGAAAATAGGGGTAACATTTGCATATTTCCCATCTTGGGGAACTACCCCAATTGGGTCAGAGATTTTGGGAAAAGTAGTTTCAGTGGTAGGCATAGTTCTTCTGACAGTTCCTTTATGACTTTGGATAGGATTCCATCCACACCTGGGACTTTTGAATCTTTTAGTGTGTAAATGTTCTTTCTATTTTTTTCCCATATACCATCCTGGAGGAGATGTATATAATCAAGTGCAATTTAATTTCTTGAAGCTTTTTTTCTGAATTGACGTTTAATTTCCAAAATACTGAAGCTGGGTTTGTTTGATTCATCAGATGAGCAGCACGAACGAGATGGAGGAGATTACTGGGAAGTTTCTGGAAGAGTTCCGTCAACCCGGCCAGGATCCCCATCAACTCATCGCTAAATACGATGAGTTGTGTAAGATCTACGACAAGGTAACTATAGTTTACATTTTTGTTTATTAGACCATTATTGTTGTTAACTTGCCCGTTGTTTAGGACCCATAACATCATACATGTTGTCTACGACCCATAACATCATACATGTTGTCTACGACCCATAACATCATACATGTTGTCTACGACCCATAACATCATACATGTTGTCTACGACCCATAACATCATACACATTGTCTAGGACCCATAACATCATACATGTGGTCTACGACCCATAACATCATACATGTTGTCTACGACCCATAACATCATACACATTGTCTAGGACCCATAACATCATACATGTGGTCTACGACCCATAACATCATACACATTGTCTAGGACCCATAACATCATACACGTTGTCTAGGACCACTAACATCATACACATTGTCTAGGACCCATAACATCATACACCTTGTCTAGGACCCCTAACATCATACACATTGTCTAGGACCCATAACATAATACACGTTGTGTAGGACCTATAACATCATACTAGATCATAATGATTCTCACCATGATTTGAACAAACTTAAAATTGTTCACTGACTTCTTTTTGTCGTCAGTTTACCTTTTGACATTATAGTTTTAAGTGTAAACTAGACCAAGTGTTTTAAGTGTTAAATAAGTGTTAACTTCGCAGAACAATTCTATAACACACTTTACACGGATGAATATAAAGTGTTTGATTGTTTATATGCTGCTCTAGCAGGGATATTTATAAATACATGTGGTACCTAGTAGACAGAACGCACTTCTTGGCCTACTATGCAAGGCCCGATTTGCCTAATAGGCCGAGTGATTTTCTTTATTATCAATAATTTTTTTCCAAATAGTTTATTTGAATTAGTATTATTATTTTATATCAAGACCATAATTTATTGACTTGTGTTAGTTTAGATTACGTTAAAATAGGTTAGGTTAGCTTAGGTAGGGTTTGTTAGGTTCGGTCATATATCTACGTTAGTTTTAACTAAAATTTAAACAAATTAACTTATACATAATAAAATGGACAGCTTTATCATTTCATTAGAATTTTTTTTTACAAATATATAAATTTAGGAAAACTTGGCTTATTAGGCAAATCGGGCTTTCCATAGTGGGCCTAGTACGACGTTCTGGCTACTAGGTACAACATTATATATATATATATATATATATATATATATATATATATATATATATATACATATATACATATATACATATGTGAACAAGCCTGAATGGTCCCCAGGACAATATGCAACTGAAAACTCACACCCCAGAAGTGACTCGAACCCATACTCCCAGGAGCAAAGCAACTGGTATGTACAAGACGCCTTAATCCACTTGACCATCACGACCGGACATAATGAGGTGATAGCCGAAGCTATTTGAACCACCCCACCGCCGGCACTCGGATGGTAATCTTGGGCATAGCATTTTACCAAATCACCTCATTCTTTGGGGCACACGTGAGGAACACAAATGCGAACAAGCCTGAATGGTCCCCAGGACAATATGCAACTGAAAACTAACACCCCAGAAGTGACTCGAACCCATACTCCCAGGAGCAAAGCAACTGGTATGTACAAGACGCCTTAATCCACTTGACCATCACGACCGGACATAATGAGGTGATAGCCGAAGCTATTTGAACCACCCCACCGCCGGCCCTCGGATGGTAATCTTGGGCATAGCATTTTACCAAATCACCTCATTCTTTGGGGCACACGTGAGGAACACAAATGCGAACAAGCCTGAATGGTCCCCAGGACAATATGCAACTGAAAACTCACACCCCAGAAGTGACTCGAACCCATACTCCCAGGAGCAAAGCAACTGGTATGTACAAGACGCCTTAATCCACTTGACCATCACGACCGGACATAATGAGGTGATAGCCGAAGCTATTTGAACCACCCCACCGCCGGCACTCGGATGGTAATCTTGGGCATAGCATTTTACCAAATCACCTCATTCTTTGGGGCACACGTGAGGAACACAAATGCGAACAAGCCTGAATGGTCCCCAGGACAATATGCAACTGAAAACTCACACCCCAGAAGTGACTCGAACCCATACTCCCAGGAGCAAAGCAACTGGTATGTACAAGACGCCTTAATCCACTTGACCATCACGACCGGACATAATGAGGTGATAGCCGAAGCTATTTGAACCACCCCACCGCCGGGGTGTGAGTTTTCAGTTGCATATTGTCCTGGGGACCATTCAGGCTTGTTCGCATTTGTGTTCCTCACGTGTGCCCCAAAGAATGAGGTGATTTGGTAAAATGCTATGCCCAAGATTACCATCCGAGTGCCGGCGGTGGGGTGGTTCAAATAGCTTCGGCTATCACCTCATTATGTCCGGTCGTGATGGTCAAGTGGATTAAGGCGTCTTGTACATACCAGTTGCTTTGCTCCTGGGTGTATGGGTTCGAGTCACTTCTGGGGTGTGAGTTTTCAGTCGCTTATACTCCTGGGGAACATTCAGGCTTGTTTGCATTATATATATATATATATATATATATATATAATATATATATATATATATATATATATATATATATATATATATATATATATATATATATATATATATATATATATATATATATATATATATATATATATAATGCAAACAAGCCTGAATGGTCCCCAGGACTATAAGCGACTGAAAACTCACACCCCAGAAGTGACTCGAACCCATACTCCCAGGAGCAACGCAACTGGTATCTACAGGACGCCTTAATCCGCTTGACCATCATGACTGGACATAAGGAAGTGATAGCCGAAGCTATTCGAACCACTTCCCCGCCGGCACTCGGATGGTAATCTTGGGCATAGCATTTTATGCCCAAGATTACCATCCGACAACCTACTGGGTATACTACCTGCTCGGTATACTACCTGCTAGTTATACCACTTGCTAGGTCTACTACCTGCTGGGTCTAATACCTGCTGGGTCTAATACCTGCTGGGTATACCACACTGCTCGGTATACTACCTGCTGGGTATACCACCTGCTGGGTACACCACCTGCTGGATATTCAACCTACTGGAAATACGACCTGCTGGGTATACAACCTGCTGTTTATTCCACCTGCTGAGTATACCACCTGCTGGGTATACCAACTGCCGGGTATACCAACTGCTGGGTATACCACCTGCTGGGTCTAATACCTGCTGGGTATACCACCTGCTCGGTATACTACCTGATGGGTATACCACCTGCTGGGTATTTCACCTGCTGGGTATACCTCCTGCTGGGTATACTAACTGCCGGGTATACCACCTGCATGGTATACCACCTAACTGGTATACCAACTGCTGGGTATACTACCTGCTGGGTATACAAATTGCCGGGTTTATCACCTGCCAGATTAACACCTGCTGGGTATACCAACTGCCCGGTATACCACCTACTAAGTATACCAACAGCTGGGTATACCACCTGCTGGGTATACCACCTGCTGGGTATACCACCTGCTGGGTATTCCACCTGCTGGGTATATCAACTGCTGGGTATACCACATGCTGCGTATATCACCTGCTGGGTATACTACCTGCAGGGTATACCACCTGCTGGGAATACCACTTGCTGGGTATACCACCTGCTGGGTATACTACCTGCTGCGTATATCACCTGCTGGGTATACTACCTGCTGCGTATACAACCTGCTGGGTATACTACCTGCAGGGTATACCACCTGCTGGGTATACAA
This sequence comes from Procambarus clarkii, assembly GCF_040958095.1. Taxonomy (NCBI): domain Eukaryota; kingdom Metazoa; phylum Arthropoda; class Malacostraca; order Decapoda; family Cambaridae; genus Procambarus; species Procambarus clarkii. Next base: position 15,914 of record NW_027190106.1, read on the forward strand.
ACTGCTGGGTACACATTCTTCTATGTATACCACATACAACACACATGAAGTGATGTGGTGGAGGCTGACTCCATACACAGTTTCAAATGTAGGTATGATAGAGCCCAGTAGGCTCAGGAATCTGTACACCAGTTGATTGACAGTTGAGAGGCGGGACCAAAGAGCCAAAGCTCAACCCCCGCAAGCACAATTAGGTGAGTACAATTAGGTGAGTACATGCTAGGTATACTACATGCTGGGTATACAAACTGATGGGTATACCACCTTCTGGGTATATCACTTGCTGGGTATACCACCTGCTGGGTATACCAACTGCTGGGTATATCACATGTTGGGTATACCACCTGCTTGGTATACCACCTGCTGGGTATATAACCTGCTAGGTATATCACATTCTGGTTATACATCATGCTGGGTATACCTCCTGCTGGGTATACTACCTGCTGGGTATACCACCTGCTGGGTATACTACCAACTGTGTATACAACCTTCTGGGTATACTACCTGCTGGGTATACCACCGGCTGGGTATTTCACTTACTGGATATACAACTCTCTGATATACAACCTGCTGGTTATACCACCCGCTGGGCATACATCCTGCAGGGTATACCACCTGCTGGGTATACAACTTGCTGGGTATACAACATCCTGGGTAAACCACCTGCTAGGTACACCACCTGCTGGATATTCTACCTTCTGGGAATACGATCTGCTGTGTATACAATCTGCTGTGTATTCCACCTGCTGGGTATACCACCTGCTGGGTATTTCACCTGCTGTGTATACCACCTGCTGGGTATACCAACTGCCGGGTATACCAACTGCCGGGTATACCACATGCTGGGTATACCACCTGCTGGATATTCAACCTGCTGTGTATACTACCTGCTGGGTATACCAACTGCCGGGTATACCACCTACTGGGTATAACAACTGTTGAGAATACCACCTACTGGGAATACCAACTGCTGGGTATAACTCCTACTGGGTATACCAACTGCTGGGTATACCACCTGCCGGGTATAGCACCTACTAGGTATACCAACTGCCGGGAATACCACCTGCCGGGTATACGGCATAATGGGTATACCACCTGCCGGGTATACGACCTACTGGGTATACCAACTGCCGGGAATACCACCTGCTGGGTATACTACCTGCTGGGTAACCTACCAGCTGTGTATACAACCTTCTGGGTATACTACCTGCTGGGTATACCACCGGCTGGGTATATCTCCTGCTGGGTATACAACTTGCTGGGTATACAACTTGCTGGGAATACTACCTGCTGGGTATACCACCTGCTCAGTATTTCACTTACTGGAGATACAACCCTCTGGGTATACAACCTACTAAGTATACTACCAGCTTGGTATACCACCAGCTGGGCGTACATCCTGTTGGGTATACCACCTGCTGGGTATCCTACCAGCTGGGTATACCACCTGCTGGGTATGTCACCTGTTGGGTATACTACCTGCTGGGTATACTACTTGCTGTGTATACCACCTGCTAGATTTACTACCTGCTAGATTTACTACCTGCTGGGTATACTACCTGTAAGGTATACCACCTGCTAGGTATACTACTTGCTGGGTATACCACCTGCTATGTATACAACCTGCTGGATATATCACCTGCTGGGTATACCACCTGCTGGGTATACAACCTACTGGGTATACAAACTGCTGGGTATACAAACTGCTGGGTATATACCCTCTGGTGGGTATACCACCTTCTTGTATACCACCAGCTACGTATATTACCTGCTGGGTATACCACCTGCTGAGTATTTCAATTGCTGGGTTTAAAACTTGCTGGGTATACTATCAGCTAGGTATACCACCTGATGGGTATACATCCTGCTGGGTATACCATCTGCTGGGTATGCAACTTGCTGGGTATACCACCTGCTGGGTATACCACCTGCTGGGTATACAACATGCTGGGTAAACCACATTCTGAGTATACAACCTGTTGGGTATACAACCTGCAGGGTACACCACCTCCTGGATATTCAACCTGCTGGGAATACGAACTGCTGGGAATACAACCTGCTGTGTATTGCACCTAGTGGGTATTCAACCTGCTAGGTATACTATCAGCTGGGTATACCACCTGATGGGTATACATCCTGCTGGGTATACCACCTGCTGGGTGTATCACCTGCTGGGTATACCACCTGCTGGGTATACCACCTGCTGGGTATACAACCTGCTGGGTATATCACCTGCTAGGTATATCACCAGCAGGGTATACATCCTGCTGGATATCCAACTGCTGGGTATACCTCCTGCTGGGTATACTACCTGCTGGGTATAACACCTGCTAGGTATAATACCAGCTGTGTATACAACCTTCTGGGTATACCACCTGCTGAGTAATTCACTTACTGGGTATACAACCCTCTGGGTAAACAACATGCTAAGCATAATACCAGCTGGGTATACCAAAAGCTGGGCCTACATCCTGCTGGGTATACAACCTGCTAGGAATACAACCTGCTGGGTAAACCACCTGCTGAGAATACCACCTGCTAGGTACACCACCTGCTGGATATTCAACCTTCTGGCAATAAGACCTGCTGGGTATACAATCTGCTGTGTATTCCACCTGCTGAGTATACCACCTGCTGGGTATTCCACCTGCTGGGTGTTTCACCTGCTGGGTATACCACCTGCTGGGTATACCAACTGCCGGGTATACCACCATTTGGGTATACCACCTGCTGAGTGCAACACCTGCTGGATATTCAACCTGCTGGAAATACGACCTGCTGGGTATACAACCTGCTATGTATTCCACCTGCTGAGTATACCACCTGCTGGGTATACCACCTGCTGGGTATACCAACTGCCGGGTATACCAACTGCTGGGTATACAACCTGCTGGGTACACCACCTGCTGGATATTCAACCTGATGTGTATTCCACCTGCAGGGTATAACACCTGCTGGATATTTCACCTGCTGGGTATACCTCCTGCTGGGTATACCACCTGCATGGTATATCAACTTTCGGGTATACCAACTGCTGGGTAAACCAACTGCCCGGTATACCACCTGTTGGGTAAACCAACTGCTGGGTATACTACCTGCTGGGTATACCACCTGCTGGGTACACAACCTGCTGGGTATATCTTCCGCTGGGTATACCACATGCTGCGTATATAACCTGCTGGGTATACCACCTGCTGGGTATACTACCTGCTGGGAATACCACCTGCTGGGTATACCACCTGCTGGGTATAATACCTGCTGCAAATATCACCTGCTAGGTATACTACCAGCTGTGTATACAACCTGCTGGGTATACTACCTGCAGGGTATACAACCTGCTGGGTACACAACCTTCTATGTATACCACCTGCTAGGTGTACTACATGCTGGGTATACCACCTTCTGGATATATCACTTGCTGGGTATACCACCTGCTGGGTATACCAACTGCTGGGTATATCACATGTTGGGTATACCACCTGCTTGGTATACGACCTGCTGGGTATACAACCTGCTGGGTATATAACCTGCTAGGTATATCACATGCTGGTTATACATCCTGCTGGGTATACCACCTACTGGGTATACCTCCTGCTGGGTATATTACCAACTGTGTATACAACCTTCTGGGTATACTACCTACTGGGTATACCACCGGCTGGGTATTTCACTTACTGGATATACAGTTCTCTGGGTAACCTGGTAAGTATACTACCAGCTGGTTATACCACCCGCTGAGCACATATCCTGCAGGGTATACCACCTGCAGGGTATACAACATCCTGGGTAAACCACCTGCTGATAATACCACCTGCTAGGTACACCACCTGCTGGATATTCAACCTTCTGGGAATACGACCTGCTGTGTATACAATCTGCTGTGTATTTCGCCTGCTGTTCATACCACCTGCTGGGTATTTCACCTGCTGTGTATACCACCTACTGGGCATACAAACTGCCGGGTATACCACCTGCTGGGTACACCACCTGCTGGGTACACCACCTGCTGGATATTTAACCTGCTGGGAATACGGCCTGCTGGGTATACAAATTGCCGGTTTTATCACCTGCCGGTTTAACACCTGCTGGGTATACCAACTGCTGGGTATACCAACTACTGGGTATACCAACTGCCGGGTATACCACCTACTGGGTATACCAACTGTTGAGTATACCACCTACTGGGTATACCAACTGCTGGGTATAACTCCTACTGGGTATACCAACTGCTGGGTATACCACCTGCCGGGAATAGCACCTACTTGGTATACCACCTGCCGGGTATACGACCTACTGGGTATACCAACTGCCGGGAATACCACCTGCTGGGTATACCAACTGCTGGGTAAGTCAACTGCCGGGTATACCACCTTCCGGGTATACCACCTGCTTGGTATACCACATGCTGGGTGTACCACCTGCTGGGTATACCACATGCTATGGGGTACCACCTGCTGGCTATACCACCTGCTGAATATACCAACTGCTGGGTATACCAACTGCCAGGTATACCACCTTCCGGGTATACCACATGCTGGGTGTACCACCTGCTGGGTATACCACATGCTGGGGGTACCAGCTGCTGGGAATACCAACTGCCGGGTATACAACCTTCCGGGTATACCACCTGATGGGTATACATCCTGCTGGGTATGCAACCTGCTGGGTATATCACCTTCTGGGTATACAACATGATGGGTATAACACCTACTGGGTAAACCACCTGCTGAGTATACAACCTGCTGAGTACACCACCTGCTGGATATTCAACCTGCTGGGAATACGACCTACTGGGTATACAACCTGTTGTGTATTCAATCTGCTAGGTATACTATCAGCTAAGTATACCACCTAATGGGTATCCATCCTGCTGGGTATACCACCTGCTAGGTATACCACCTGCTGGGTATATCACCTGCTGGGTATACCACCTGCTGGGTATACCACCTGCTTGATATACAACCTGCTGGGTATATAACCTGTTAGGTATATCAAATGCTGGGTATACATCCTGCTGGGTATACCACCTGCTGGGTATACCAACTGCCGGGTATACCAACTGCTGGGTATACCACCTGCTGGGTCTAATATCTGCTGGGTATACCACCTGCTCGGTATACTACCTGATGGGTATATCACCTGCTGGGTATTTCACCTGCTGGGTATACTAACTGCCGGGTATACCACCTAACTGGTATACCTACTAACTAGTATACCAACTTTCGGGTATACCAACTGCTGGCTATACTACCTGCTGGGTATACAAATTGCCGGGTTTATCACCTGCCAGATTAACACCTGCTGAGTATACCAACTGCCCAGTATACCACCTACTAAGTATACCAACTGCTGGGTATACCACCTGCTGGGTATACCACTTGCTGGGTATACCACCTGCTGGGTATAGTACGTGCTGGGTATACCACCTGCTGGGTATACCACCTGCTGGGTATTCCACCTGCTGGGTACACAACCTGCTGGGTATACCAACTGCTGGGTATACCACATACTGCGTATATCACCTGCTGGGTATACCACCTGCAGGGTATACCACCTGCTGGGTACACAACCTGCTGGGTATATCTTCTGCTGGGTATACCAACTGCTGGGTATACCACATGCTGTGTATACCACATGCTGTGTATATCCCCTGCTGGGTATACCACCTGCTGGGTATACTACCTGCAGGGTATACCACCTGCTGGGAATACCACTTGCTGGGTATACCACCTGCTGGGTATAATACCTGCTGCGTATATCACCTGCTGGGTATACTACCTGCTGCGTATATCACCTGCTAGGTATACTACCAGCTGTGTATACAACCTGCTGGGTATACTACCTGCAGGGTATACCACCTGCTGGGTATACAACCTACTGGGTACACAACCTTCTATGTATACCACCTGCTAGGTGTACTATATGCTGGGTATACAAACTGATGGGTATACCACCTTCTGGGTATATCACTTGCTGGGTATACATCCTGCTGGGTATACCAACTGCTGGGTATACCACTTGCTGGGTCTAATACCTGCTGGGTATACCACCTGCTCGGTATACTACCTGATGGGTATACCACCTGCTGGGTATTTCACCAGCTGGGTATACTAAATGCCGGGTATACCACCTGCATGGTATACCACCTAACTGGTATACCAACTTTCGGGTATACCAACTGCTGGCTATACTACCTGCTGGGTATACTACCTGCTGGGTATACAAATTGCCGGGTTTATCACCTGCCAGATTAACACCTGCTGGGTATACCAACTGCCCGGTATACCACCTACTAAGTATACCAACTGCTGGGTATACCACCTGCTGGGTATACCACTTGCTTGGTATACCACCTGCTGGGTATACTACCTGCTGGGTATACCACCTGTTGGGTATACCACCTGCTGGGTATTCCACCTGCTGGGTACACAACCTGCTGGGTATATCTTCTGTTGGGTATACCAACTGCTGGGTATACCACATGCTGCGTATATCACCTGCTGGGTATACCACCTGCTGGGTATACTACCTGCAGGGTATACCACCTGCTGGGTACACAACCTGCTGGGTATATCTTCGGCGGGGTATACCAACTGCTGGGTATACCACATGATGCGTATATCACCTGCTGGGTATACCACCTGCTGGGTATACCACCTGCTGGGAATACCACCTGCTGGGTATACTACCTGCTGCGTATATCACCTGCTAGGTATACTACCAGCTGTGTATACAGCCTGCTGGGTATACTACCTGCAGGGTATACCACCTGCTGGGTATACAACCTGCTGGGTACACAACCTTCTATGTATACCACCTGCTAGGTGTACTACATGCTGGGTATACAAACTGATGGGTATACCACCTTCTGGGTATATCACTTGCTGGGTATACCACCTGCTGGGTATACCAACTGCTGGGTATACCACCTGCTTGGTATACGACCTGCTGGGTATATCACATGCTGGTTATACATCCTGCTGGGTATACCAACTGTGTATACAACCTTCTGGGTATACTACCTGCTGGGTATACCAACGGCTGGGTATTTCACTTACTGGATATACAACTCTCTGGGTATACAACCTGCTGGTTATACCACCCGCTGGGCATACATCCTGCAGGGTATACCACCTGCTGGGTATACAACTTGCTGGGTATACAACATCCTGGGTAAACCACCTGCTGAGAATACCACTTGCTAGGTACACCACCTGCTGGATATTCAACCTTCTGGGAATACGATCTGCTGTGTATACAATCTGCTGTTTATTCCACCTGCTGGGTACACCACCTGCTGGATATTCAACCTGCTGGGTATACTACCTGCTGGGTATACCAACTGCCGGGTATACTACCTACTGGGTATAACAACTGTTGAGTATACCACCTACTGGGAATACCAACTGCTGGGTATAACTCCTATTGGGTATACCACCTGCCGGGTATAGCACCTACTAGGTATACCAACTGCCGGGAATACCACCTGCCGGGTATACGGCATACTGGGTATACCACCTGCCGGGTATACGACCTACTGGGTATACCAACTGCCGGGAATACCACCTGCTGGGTATACCAACTGCTGGGAATTCCAACTGCCGGTTATGCCACCTTCCGGGTATACCACATGCTGGGTATACCACATGCTGGGTGTACCACCTGCTGGGTATACAACATGCTGGCTATACCACCTGCTGAATATACCAACTGCTGGGAATACCAACTGCCGGGTATACCACCTTCCGGGTATTTCACATGCTGGGTGTACCACCTGCTGGGTATACAACATGCTGGGGATACCACCTGCTGGCTATACCACCTGCTGGATATACCAACTGCTGGCTATACCAACTGCCGGGTATACCACCTTCCGGGTATAACAACTGCTAGGTATACCACCTGATGGGTATACATCCTTCTGGGTGTGCCACCTGCTGGGTATGCAACCTGCTGGGTATATCACCTTCTGGGTATATCACCTGCTGGGTATACAACATGCTGGGTATAACACCTACTGGGTAAACCACCTGCTGAGTATACAACCTGCTGAGTACACCACCTGCTGGATATTCAACCTGCTGGGAATACGACCAGCTGAATATACAACCTGTTGTGTATTCCACCTGGTGGGAATTCTACCTGCTAGGTATACTATCAGCTAGGTATACCACCTGATGGGTATACATCCTGCTGGGTATTCCACCTGCTAGGTATCCCACCTGCTGGGTATATCACCTGCTGGGTGTACCATTTGCTGGGTATACCACCTGCTTGATATACAACCTGCTGGGTATATAACCTGTTAGGTATATCACCTACTGGGTATACCACCTGCTGGGTATACCTCTTGTTGGGTATACTACCTCCTGGGTATACTACCAGCTGTGTATACAACCTTCTGGGGATACTACCTGCTGCGTATACCACCGGCTGGGTGTATCTCCTGCTGGATATACAACTTGCTGGGTATACAACTTGCTGGGTATAATACCTGCTGTGTATACCACCTGCTCAGTATTTCACTTACTGGAGATACAACCCTCTGGGTATACAACCTACTAAGTATACTGCCAGCTTGGTATACCACCAGCCTGGCGTACATCCTGTTAGCTATACCACCTGCTGGGTATCCTACCAGCTGGGTATACCACCTGCTGGGTATGTCACCTGTTGGGTATACTACCTGCTGGGTAATCACCTACTGGGTATACTACCTGCTGGGTATACTACCTGCTGGGTATACTACCTGCTGGGTATACTACATGCTGTGCATACCACCTGCTAGATTTACTACCTGCTGGGTATACTACCTGTAAGGTATACCACCTGCTAGGTATACTACTTGCTGGGTATACCACCTGCTATGTATACAACCTGCTGGATATATCACCTGCTGGGTATATCACCTGCTGGGTATACAACCTCCTGGGTATACCACCTGCTGGGTATACAACCTGCAGGGTATACCACCTGCTGGGTATACAACCTGCAGGGTATATCACCTGCTGGGTATACAACCTACTGGGTATAAAAACTGCTGGGCATACCCTCTGGTGGGTATACCTCCTTCTTGTATACCACCAGCTAGGTATATTACCTGCTGGGTATAATACCTGCTGAGTATTTCAATTGCTGGGTATAAAACTTGCTGGGTATACTATCAGCTAGGTATACCACCTGATGGGTATACATCCTGCTGGGTATACCATCTGCTGGGTATGCAACTTGCTGGGTATACCACCTGCTGGGTATAAAACATGCTGTGTATACCACCTACTTGGTAAACCACATTCTGAGAATACAACCTGTTGGGTATACAACCTGCAGGGTACACCACCTGCTGGATATTCAACCTGCTGGGAATACGACCTGCTGGGTATACAACCTGCTGTGTATTGCACCTAGTGGGTATTCAACATGCTAGGTATACTATCAGCTGGGTATACCAACTGCTGGGTATACATCCGGCTGGGTATACCACCTGCTGGGTGTATCACCTGCTGGGTATACCACCTGCTCGGTATACAACCTGCTAGGTATATCACAAGCAGGGTATACATCCTGCTGGATATCCAACTGCTGGGTATACCTCCTGCTGGGTATACTAACTGCTGGGTATAACACCTGCTAGGTATACTACCAGCTGTGTATACAACCTTCTGGGTATACCACCTGCTGAGTAATTCACTTACTGGGTATACAACCCTCTGGGTAAACAACATGCTATGCATAATACCAGCTGGGTATACCAAAAGCTGGGCCTGCATCCTGCTGGGTATACCACCTGCTGGGTATACAACCTGCTGGGAATAAAACCTGCTGGGTAAACCACCTGCTGAGAATACCACCTGCTAGGTACACCTCCTGCTGGATATTCAACCTTCTGGCAATAAGACCTGCTGGGTATACAATCTGCTGTGTATTCCACCTGCTGAGTATACCACCTGCTGGGTATTCCACCTGCTGGGTGTTTCACCTGCTGGGTATACCACCTGCTGGGTAAACCACCTGCTGGGTATACCACCATTTGGGTATACCACCTGCTGAGTACAACACATGCTGGATATTCAACCTGCTGGAAATACGACCTGCTGGGTATACAACCTGCTGTGTATTCCACCTGCTGAGTATATCACCTGCTGGGTATACCACATGCTGGGTATACCAACTGCCGGGTATACCAACTGCTGGGTATACCAACTGCTGGGTACACCACCTGCTGGATATTCAACCTGATGTGTATTCCACCTGCTGGGTATAACACCTGCTGGGTATTTCACCTGCTGGGTATACCTCCTGCTGGGTATACTAACTGCCGGGTATACCACCTAACTGGTATACCAACTTTCGGGTATACCAACTGCTGGGTATACTACCTGCTAAGTATACCAACTGCTGGGTAAACCAACTGCCCGGTATACGACCTGTTCGGTAAACCAACTGCTGGGTATACCACATGCTGGGTATTTGACCTGCTGGGTATTCCACCTGCTGGGTGTTTCACCTGCTGGGTATACCACCTGCTGGGTATACCAACTGCCGGGTATACTACCATTTGGGTATACCACCTGCTGAGTACAACACCTGCTGGATATTCAACCTGCTGGAAATACGACCTGCTGGGTATACAACCTGCTGTGTATTCCACCTGCTGATTATACCACCTGCTGGGTATACCACCTGCTGGGTATACCAACTGCCGGGTATACCAACTGCTGGGTATACCACCTGCTGGGTACACCACCTGCTGGATATTCAACCTGATGTGTATTCCACCTGCTGGGTATAACACCTGCTGGGTATACCTCCTGCTGGGTATACTAACTGCCAGGTATACCACCTAACTCGTATACCAACTTTCGGGTATACCAACTGCTGGGTATACCAACTGCTGGGTAAACCAACTTCCGGTATACCATATGTTGGGTAAACCAACTGCTGGGTATACCACCTGCTGGGTATACTACCTGCTGGGTATACCACCTGCTGGGTACACAACCTGCTGGGTATATATTCCGCTGGGTATACCAACTGCTGGGTATACCACATGTGGCGTATATAACCTGCTGGGTATACCACCTGCTGGGTATACCACCTGCTGGGTATACCACCTGCTGGGTATACTACCTGCAGGGTATACCACCTGCTGGGAATACCACCTGCTGGGTATAACACCTGCTGGGTATAATACCTGCTGCGAATATCACCTGCTAGGTATACTACCAGCTGGGTATACTACCTGCAGGGTATACCACCTGCTGGGTATACAACCTGCTGGGTACACAACCTTCTATATATACCACCTGCTATGTGTACTACATGCTGGGTATACAAACTGATGGGTATACCACCTGGGTATATCACTTGCTGGGTATACCACCTGCTGGGTATACCAACTGCTGGGTATACCACCTGCTTGGTATACAACCTGCTGGGTATATAACCTGCTAGGTATATCACATGCTGGTTATACATCCTGCTGGGTATACCAAATGCTGGGTATACCAACTGTGTATACAACCTTCTGGGTATACTACCTGCTGGGTATACCACCGGCTGGGTATTTCACTTACTGGATATACAACTCTCTGGGTATACAACCTGCTGGTTATACCACCCGCTGGGCATACATCCTGCAGGGTATACCACCTGCTGGGTATACAACTTGCTGGGTATACAACATCCTGGGTAAACCACTTGCTAGGTACACCACCTGCTGGATATTCAACCTTCTGGGAATACGATCTGCTGTGTATACAATCTGCTGTGTATTCCACCTGCTGGGTATACCACCTGCTGGGTATTTCACCTGCTGTGTATACCACCTGCTGGGTATACCAACTGCCGGGTATACCACCTGCTGGGTACACCACCTGCTGGATATTCAACCTGCTGGGTATACTACCTGCTGGGTACACCAACTGCCGGGTATACTACCTACTGGGTATAACAACTGTTGAGTATACCACCTACTAGGTATACCAACTGCTTGGAATACCACCTGCCGGGTATACGGCATACTGGGTATACCACCTGCCGGGTATACGACCTACTGGGTATACCAACTGCCGGGAATACCACCTGCTGAATATACCAACTGCTGGGAATACCAACTGCCGGTTATGCCACCTTCCGGGTATACCACATGCTGGGTATACCACATGCTGGGGGTACCACCTGCTGGGTATACAACATGCTGGGGGTACCACCTGCTGGCTATACCACCTGCTGGATATACCAACTGCTGGCTATACTAACTGCCGGGTATACCACCTTCCGGGTATAACAACTGCTAGGTATACCACCGGATGGGTATACATCCTTCTGGGTATGCAACCTGCTGGGTATATCACCTTCTGGGTATATCACCTGCTGGGTATACAACATGCTGGGTATAACACCTACTGGGTAAACCACCTGCTGAGTATACAACCTGCTGAGTACACCACCTGCTGGATATTCAACCTGCTGGGAATACGACCAGCTGAATATACAACCTGTTGTGTATTCCACCTGGTGGGAATTCTACCTGCTAGGTATACTATCAGCTAGGTATACCACCTGATGGGTATACATCCTGCTGGGTATTCCACCTGCTAGGTATACCACCTGCTGGGTATATCACCTGCTGGGTATACCATTTGCTGGGTATACCACCTGCTTGATATACAACCTGCTGGGTATATAACCTGTTAGGTATATCACCTGCTGGGTATACAACCTGCTGGGTATACCTCCTGCTGGGTATACTACCTGCTGGGTATACTACCAGCTGTGTATACAACCTTCTGGGTATCCTACCTGCTGCGTATACCACCGGCTGGGTGTATCTCCTGCTGGATATACAACTTGCTGGGTATACAACTTGCTGGGTATACTACCTGCTGTGTATACCACCTGCTCAGTATTTCACTTACTGGAGATACAACCCTCTGGGTATACAACCTACTAAGTATACTACCAGCTTGGTATACCACCAGTTGGGCTTACATCCTGTTAGCTATACCACCTGCTGGGTATCCTACCAGCTGGGTATACCACCTGCTGGGTATGTCACCTGTTGGGTATACTACCTGCTGGGTAATCACCTACTGGGTATACTACCTGCTGGGTATACTACATGCTGTGCATACCACCTGCTAGATTTACTACCTGCTGGGTATACTACCTGTAAGGTATACCACCTGCTAGGTATACTACTTGCTGGGTACCCCACCTGCTATGTATACAACCTGCTGGATATATCACCTGCTGGGTATATCACCTGCTGGGTATACAACCTCCTGGGTATATCACCTGCTGGGTATACAACCTACTGGGTATACAAACTGCTGGGTATACCCTCTGGTGGGTATACCTCATTCTTGTATACCACCAGCTAGGTATATTACCTGCTGGGTATACCACCTGCTGAGTATTTCAATTGCTGGGTATAAAACTTGCTGGGTATACTATCAGCTAGGTATACCACCTGATGTGTATACATCCTGCTGGGTATACCATCTGCTGGGTATGCAATTTGCTGGGTATACCACCTGCTGGATATACCAACTGCTGGCTATACTAACTGCCGGGTATACCACCTTCCGGGTATAACAACTGCTAGGTATACCACCGGATAGGTATACATCCTTCTGGGTATGCAACCTGCTGGGTATATCACCTTCTGGGTATATCACCTGCTGGGTATACAACATGCTGGGTATAACACCTACTGGGTAAACCACCTGCTGAGTATACAACCTGCTGAGTACACCACCTGCTGGATATTCAACCTGCTGGGAATACGACCAGCTGAATATACAACCTGTTGTGTATTCCACCTGGTGGGAATTCTACCTGCTAGGTATACTATCAGCTAGGTATACCACCTGATGGGTATACATCCTGCTGGGTATTCCACCTGCTAGGTATACCACCTGCTGGGTATATCACCTGCTGGGTATACCATTTGCTGGGTATACCACCTGCTTGATATACAACCTGCTGGGTATATAACCTGTTAGGTATATCACCTGCTGGGTATACAACCTGCTGGGTATACCTCCTGCTGGGTATACTACCTGCTGGGTATACTACCAGCTGTGTATACAACCTTCTGGGTATCCTACCTGCTGCGTATACCACCGGCTGGGTGTATCTCCTGCTGGATATACAACTTGCTGGGTATACAACTTGCTGGGTATACTACCTGCTGTGTATACCACCTGCTCAGTATTTCACTTACTGGAGATACAACCCTCTGGGTATACAACCTACTAAGTATACTACCAGCTTGGTATACCACCAGTTGGGCTTACATCCTGTTAGCTATACCACCTGCTGGGTATCCTACCAGCTGGGTATACCACCTGCTGGGTATGTCACCTGTTGGGTATACTACCTGCTGGGTAATCACCTACTGGGTATACTACCTGCTGGGTATACTACATGCTGTGCATACCACCTGCTAGATTTACTACCTGCTGGGTATACTACCTGTAAGGTATACCACCTGCTAGGTATACTACTTGCTGGGTACCCCACCTGCTATGTATACAACCTGCTGGATATATCACCTGCTGGGTATATCACCTGCTGGGTATACAACCTCCTGGGTATATCACCTGCTGGGTATACAACCTACTGGGTATACAAACTGCTGGGTATACCCTCTGGTGGGTATACCTCATTCTTGTATACCACCAGCTAGGTATATTACCTGCTGGGTATACCACCTGCTGAGTATTTCAATTGCTGGGTATAAAACTTGCTGGGTATACTATCAGCTAGGTATACCACCTGATGTGTATACATCCTGCTGGGTATACCATCTGCTGGGTATGCAATTTGCTGGGTATACCACCTGCTGGGTATAAAACATGCTGGGTATACCACCTACTTGGTAAACCACATTCTGAGAATACAACCTGTTGGGTATACAACCTGCAGGGTACACCACCTGCTGGATATTCAACCTGCTGGGAATACGAACTGCTGGGTATACAACCTGCTGTGTATTGCACCTAGTGTGTATTCAACATGCTAGGTATACTATCAGCTGGGTATACCACCTGCTGGGTATACATCCTGCTGGGTATACCACCTGCTAGGTATACCACCTGCTGGGTGTATCACCTGCTGGGTATACCACCTGCTGGGTATACCACCTGCTGGGTATACAACCTGCTAGGTATATCACCAGCAGGGTATACATCCTGCTGGGTATACTAACTGCCGGGTATAACACCTGCTAGGTATACTACCAGCTGTGTATACAACCTTCTGGGTATACCACCTGCTGAGTAATTCACTTACTGGGTATACAACCCTTTGGGTAAACAACATGCTAAGCATAATACCAGCTGGGTATACCAAAAGCTGGGCCTACATCCTGCTGGGTATACCACCTGCTGGGTATACAACCTGCTGGGAATAAAACCTGCTGGGTAAACCACCTGCTGAGAATACCACCTGCTGAGAATACCACCTGCTAGGTACACCACCTGCTGGATATTCAACCTTCTGGCAATAAGACCTGCTGGGTATACAATCTGCTGTGTATTCCACCTGCTGAGTATACCACCTGCTGGGTATTCCACCTGCTGGGTGTTTCACCTGCTGGGTATACCACCTGCTGGGTATACCACCTGCTGGGTATACCACCATTTGGGTATACCACCTGCTGAGTACAACACCTGCTGGATATTCAACCTGCTGGAAATACGACCTGCTGGGTATACAACCTGCTGTGTATTCCACCTGCTGAGTATACCACCTGCTGGGTATACCAACTGCCGGGTATACCAACTGCTGGGTATACCACCTGCTGGGTACACTACCTGCTGGATATTCAACCTGATGTGTATTCCACCTGCTGGGTATAACACCTGCTGGGTATTTCACCTGTTGGGTATACCTCCTGCTGGGTATACTAACTGCCGGGTATACCACCTAACTGGTATACCAACTTTCGGGTATACCAACTGCTGGGTATACTACCTGCTGGGTATACCAACTGCCCGGTATACCACCTGTTCGGTAAACCAACTACTGGGTATTTGACCTGCTGGGTATTCCACCTGCTGGGTGTTTCACCTGCTGGGTATACCACCTGCTGGGTATACCAACTGCCGGGTATACCACCATTTGGGTATACCACCTGCTGAGTACAACACCTGCTGGATATTCAACCTGCTGGATATACGACCTGCTGGGTATTCAACCTGCTGTGTATTCCACCTGCTGAGTATACCACCTGCTGGGTATACCACCTGCTGGGTATACCAACTGCCGGGTATACCAACTGCTGGGTATACCACCTGCTGGATATTCAACCTGATGTGTATTCCACCTGCTGGGTATAACACCTGCTGGGTATTTCACCTGCTGGGTATACCTCCTGCTGGGTATACTAACTGCCGGGTATACCACCTGCATGGTATACCACCTAACTGGTATACCAACTTTCGGGTATACCAACTGCTGGGTATACCAACTGCTGGGTAAACCAACTGCCGGTATACCACCTGTTGGGTAAACCAACTGCTGGGTATACCATCTGTTGGGTAAACCAACTGCTGGGTATACCACCTGCTGGGTATACTACCTGCTGGGTACACAACCTGCTGGGTATATCTTCCGCTGGGTATACCAACTGCTGGGTATACCACATGTGGCGTATATAACCTGCTGGGTATACCACCTGCTGGGTATACCACCTGCTGGCTATACTACCTGCAGGGTATACCACCTGCTGGGAATACCACCTGCTGGGTATACCACCTGCTGGGTATAATACCTGCTGCGAATATCACCTGCTAGGTATACTACCTACTGGGTATACCACCGGCTGTGTATTTCCCTTACTGGATATACAACTCTCTGGGTATACAACCTGGTAAGTATACTACCAGCTGGTTATACCACCTGCTGGGCATATATCCTGCAGGGTATACCACCTGCTGGGTATACAACATCCTGGGTAAACCACCTGCGGAGAATACCTCCTGCTAGGTACACCACCTGCTGGATATTCAACCTTCTGGGAATACGACCTGCTGTGTATACAATCTGCTGTGTATTCCACCTGCTGGGCATACCACCTGCTGTGTATACTACCTGCTGGGCATACAAACTGCCGGGTATACCACCTGCTGGGTACACCACCTGCTGGATATTCAACCTGCTGGGAATACGACCTGCTGGGTATACAAATAGCCGGTTTTATCACCTGCCGGTTTAACACCTACTGGGTATACCAACTGCTGGGTATACCAACTGCTGGGTATACCAACTGCCGGGTATACCACCTACTGGGTATACCAACTGTTGAGTATACCACCTACTGGGTATACCAACTGCTGGGTATAACTCCTACTGGGTATACCAACTGCTGGGTATACCACCTGCCGGGTATAGCACCTACTAGGTAAACCAACTGCCGGGAATACCACCTGCCGGGTATACCACCTTCCGGGTATACCACCTGCTTGGTATACCACATGCTGGGTGTACCACCTGCTGGGTATACCACCTGCTGAATATACCAACTGCTGGGTATACCAACTGCCGGGTATACCACCTGATGGGTATACATCCTGCTGGGTATGCAACCTGCTGGGTATGCAACCTGCTGGGTATATCACCTTCTGGGTATACAACATGATGGGTATAACCCCTACTGGGTAAACCACCTGCTGAGTATACAACCTGCTGAGTACACCACCTGCTGGATATTCAACCTGCTGAGAATACGACCTGCTGGGCATACAACCTGTTGTGTATTCCACCTGGTGGGTATTCAACCTGCTAGGTATACTATCAGCTAAGTATACCACCTGATGGGTATACATCCTGCTGGGTATACCACCTGCTAGGTATACCACCTGCTGGGTATATCACCTGCTGGGTATACCACCTGCTGGGTATACCACCTGCTGGGTATATAACCTGTTAGGTATATCAACTGCTGGGTATACATCCTGCTGGGTATACCACCTGCTGGGTATACCTCCTGCTGGGTATACTACCAGCCGTGTATACAACCTTCTGGGTATAATACCTGCTGGGTATACCACCGGCTGGGTATATCTCCTGCTGGGTATACAACTTGCTGGGTATACTACCTACTGGGTATACCACCTGCTAGGTATGTCACCTGTTGGGTATACTACCTGCTGGGTAATCACCTACTGGGTATACTACCTGCTGTGTATACCACCTGCTAGATTTACTACCTGCTGGGTATACTACCTGTAAGGTATACCACCTGCTAGGTATACTACTCGCTGGGTATACCACCTGCTGTGTATACAACCTGCTGGATATATCACCTGCTGGATATATCACCTGCTGGGTATATCACCTGCTGGGTATACAACCTCCTGGGTATACCACCTCCTGGGTATACTACCTGCTGGGTATACAACCTGCAGGGTATATCACCTGCTGGGTATACAACCTGCTGGGTATACCACCTACTGGGTAAACCACATTCTGAGTATACAAGTAAGTAATGGTGAGTAATGTGTTGTGAGGCGAATTGTAGCATACTTAGTGATTGATCCCCTGAAGTGTGTGCACCGTTTAGGATCGTATGCTAAGTGCACACAGTGGTGACGACCAGTGAGGAAGATAGGAACGAATGTTACCCCCGTCATAAGGACATCTCTTGAAACTCACCTAGGCTTGCTTGCTCGGGGTGAGCTGACGGTAGGTACCCCTCTCTAGGTCATCAATAAGGTGTACAGAGTGACTTAAAATACCTAATTTAAAGTAGGTCTCAATATCTCAAATATACAACTCCGTGGCTCACTTGAGTGGGGCTTGACACATGATACCCTGGTGACCGCTCTCCATCCTCACCCCTCACCTTCCCACGCCTTACACTGCCCCAAGACACCCCCCTACCCCTTCCCCTATACACAAACACCCCCGCACCCAACACACACACACACACACACACACACACACACACACACACACACACACGCACACGCACGCACACACACACACACACGCACACACACACACACACACACACACACACACACACACACACACACACACACACACACACACAAATACACACACACACACACAAATACACACACACACACACACACACACACACACACACACACGCGCACACACGCACACAAAGACACACACGGACACACACACACGCACACACACACACACACATACACACACACACACACACACACACACACACACACACACACACACACACACACACACAGGACAAGCGGGATGGTAAGACAACAGAATGAAGCTGGAGGAGAGGGACTGGATGAGTCATTCATGGAGATGATTGCTAAGGCATGGAAGGAAGTCAGTGGGGAATTGAAGGACCTGAGGGAAACTATATGTAAGCTGCAGATAGAACTAAGTGCAGCACAAGAGGAGATAAAAAGCCTAAAAACAGGCCCTCCTCAGACTCTGGCCCAGGGGACCAACCCCCAGGTGCCAGGAGATGTAGCTATGGCAGTGACCCCTACAATTGGCCCAACCTTTGCTGAAATGCTCAAGAGCCCAGGAGCAATGTCCACAGTCAAGGAAGTTGTAATGAAAGCAGTAACCTCACAGGAGGCAGCTAGATGCACAAGCCAGCTAATGGAAAGGAAAAGAGCTGTAGTAGTGGTAGGTGTCAAGGAACAAGAGGGCTCCACAAGGGAGGAAACGAGGACTAAAGACAAAGCTGCAGTGGCAGGGATATTAAAGGAGATAGGAATGGAAGGGGCTGAACGAGACATAGAACAGTTTTTCCGGATTGGCCAGTACAACAGAGACAAAAAAAGATTGATCAAGGTAGTATACAAGAGCGAGGACATCAAAGAGGACATTCTAGTAAGGAAGAGCAAACTGAGGTATGCAAGGAACTACAAAGAGGTATATGTTCAGAGGGACATGACCAGAGACGAGATAGTAAGGGCAGCAGATGCAAGGAAATGGCGCAAGGCGAGGGAAGAGAGCCAGGGAACCTCAGCCTCCAACCCAGCAATCCCAGAGGGGAGTGGGGAACCCCAATCCAGCAACAGAGGAACCCCAGGGGGGAATGCAACACCCCAGTCCACCACCCAATAGGGCCCTCCCTACCCCCCAGCACAAACCCTTCCTTGCCCCTGCATAATGCCCATCATGAAACCCAAATCCTCCCCCTCCCCTCACCCCAAGTAGCCCCTGCTTTCCCAGCCCCTGGTCTTCTCCCTGCTCAATATCAGGGGCCTGATATTGCAGGCCTGAGCAAAGACCAAAGCCCTCTATCCCCCACTCCACCTCCCTCCAAACCCCTGTCAACTACACCGCAGGAGGGCGTGCCTTCTCCCCAAGCAATCCCTGCTCCCTCACCCCCAGGACTTCTTCCTGACCCAAGCAGGCCTGAGGAAGACCTAAGCCCTCCACCCCCCACTCCACCTCCCCCTGAACCCCTGGCAACTACCTCACAGGAGGAGGAGCCTACCCAAGTAGCAATGACCATAGAACAACCTCCTACACTTGTAGGGAGTGTGGGTGAAATTGGATATAAGAAAGTGAGCTTCAAGGTAATGTACTCAAACATTGATGGGATTACCAATAAAGCAAGTGAACTGGCAGAAAGGGTGCAAGAAGAAAACCCTGATGTAATAGGACTAACAGAAACAAAATTGTCAGGAGTCATAACAGATGCTGTGTTTCCAAAGGACTACTATATAGTAAGGAAAGAGAGGGAAGGGAGAGGAGGTGGAGGAGTGGCCCTGCTGATAAGGAAGGACTGGAGTTTTGATGAGATGGAAATTCCGGGCTGTGACGGATTCAGAGATTACATAACAGGAACTATAACAATGGGTGGACCTAAGATAATAGTGACAGTCATTTACAACCCTCCCCTAAATGACAGAAGACCTAGACAAGAGTTTGATAGGAACAACATGGCAACCATTAATATAATAGAGAGAGCAGCTTCAGTTGCCTGCAGGAATGGCTCAAGACTCTTAATCATGGGTGATTTCAACCATGGAAAGATAGACTGGGAGAATGGGGACCCACATGGTGGTGCAGATACGTGGCGAGGTAAACTCTTGGAAGTGGCAACAAGGAATTTTCTGAGCCAGCATGTCAAGGAACCCACAAGAATGAGAGGCAATGATGAACCAGCTAGACTCGACTTAATATTCACCCTGAATGAGTCAGAAATAAGGGAAGTCAAAGTTGAAGCCCCCATAGGAATGAGTGACCACAGTGTACTGACCTTTGAGTACTTGGTGGAGGTAGGGATAACCTATCCAAGGATGGGAGTGGAGGGGAAAAGACTGAATTACCGAAGAGGAAAATATGACGAGATGAGGAACTTCCTCAGGGGAATACCATGGGAAACAGAACTTAGAGACAAGAATGTGCAGGTCATGATGGATATTGTCACCCAAAAGTGCCAGGAAGCTGCAGACAGGTTTATCCCCGTCCAAAAGGAGAAAAACGAAAAACAACAGAAAAACCCATGGTTCAACCAGGAATGTAAGGTAGCGAAACAACTGAGTAAAAGAACATGGAGAAACTACAGAAATAACAGAACACCAGAGAGCAGGGAGAGATACCAGAGGGCCAGAAATGAGTACATCAGAGTGAGGAGGGAAGCAGAGAGACAGTTTGAAAATGACATCGCGAGTAAAGCCAAGACCCAACCAAAGCTGCTCCACAGCCATATCAGGAGGAAAACAGCAGTGAAGGAACAAGTGATGAAGCTGCGGAAAGGGGAGAACAGATACACAGAGAATGACAAGGAGGTGTGTGAAGAACTCAACAAGAGATTCCAGGAGGTCTTCACAATAGAACAAGGAGAAGCCCCTGCACTAAATGAGGCGGCAAACCAAGCAACCTTGGAGGAATTTGACCTCACCAGTGATGAGGTCAAAAGGTGTCTGCTGGAGCTAGATGTGACAAAGGCTGTTGGGCCTGATAGAATCTCACCATGGATACTAAAGGAAGGTGCAGAAGCACTAAGTGTGCCACTCTCTATGGTGTATAACACGTCACTGGAAACAGGAGACTTACCAGAAAGTTGGAAGACAGCTAACGTGGTCCCAATATACAAAAAGGGTGACAGGCAAGAAGCACTGAATTACAGGCCAGTTTCCTTAACTTGTATACCATGCAAGGTGCTGGAGAAGATCGTGAGGAAAAGGCTCGTAGAGCATCTGGAGGGAAATAACTTTGTAACGCACCACCAACATGGGTTCAGAGATGGTAAATCGTGCCTCACAGGTTTAATAGAATTTTATGACCAGGCAACGAAAATTAGGCAGGAAAGAGAAGGGTGGGCCGACTGCATTTTCCTGGATTGCCAAAAAGCCTTTGACACAGTACCCCATAAAAGGCTGTTAAAAAAGTTGGAGCAACAGGCAGGAGTAAAAGGGAAGGTGCTCCAGTGGATAAGGGAGTACTTAAGCAACAGGAAACAGCGAGTAACGGTGAGGGGGAAGACATCAGAGTGGCGAGATGTCACCAGCGGAGTCCCACAGGGCTCAGTACTTGGACACATCCTGTTTCTAATATATGTGAACGATCTTCCAGAGGGTATAGACTCATTCCTCTCGATGTTTGCTGATGATGCAAAAATTATGAGAAGAATCAAGACGGATGAAGATAGACAGAGAAAACAGGATGACCTGGATAAACTGGAGGAATGGTCTAGAAAATGGCTGCTGAAGTTCAATTCTGGAAAGTGTAAGGTGATGAAATTAGGCGAAGGGAGCAGGAGGCTGAACACAAGGTATCATCTGGGAGGGGAAATCCTGCAAGAATCAAATAGAGAGAAGGATCTGGGGGGGGGTTGATATCACACCGAACCTGTCCCCAGAGGCCCACATCAAAAGAATATCATCAGCGGCATATGCTAGACTGGCCAACATAAGAACTGCCTTCAGAAACTTGTGTAAGGAATCTTTCAGAACCCTGTATACCACTTATGTAAGACCAATCCTGGAGTATGCAGCTCCAGCCTGGAGTCCATACCTAGTTAAACACAAGACAAAGTTAGAGAAGATTCAGCGGTATGCCACCAGGCTCGTCCCGGAACTGAGAGGATTTAGCTACGAGGAAAGGCTAAAGGAGCTGAACCTCACATCCCTGGAAAACAGAAGAGTAAGGGGAGACATGATAACGACCTACAAAATTCTCAGGGGAATTGACAGGGTGCACAAAGACAAACTCTTCAGCACGGGTGGGACACGAACAAGGGGACACAGGTGGAAACTTAGTACCCAGATGAGCCACGGAGACGTTAGAAAGAATTTTTTCAGTGTCAGAGTAGTTAATAAATGGAATGCACTAGGAAGTGATGTGGTGGAGGCTGACTCCATACACAGTTTCAAATGTAGATATGATAGAGCCCAGTAGGCTCAGGAATCTGTACACCAGTTGATTGACAGTTGAGAGGCGGGACCAAAGAGCCAAGCTCAACCCCCGCAAGCACAATTAGGTGAGTACAATTAGGTGAGTACAACCTGCTGGGTATACAACCTGCAGGGTACACCACCTGCTGGATATTCAACCTGCTGGGAATACGAACTGCTGGGTATACAACCTGTTGTGTATTAGCATCTAGTGGGTATTCAACCTGCTAGGTATACTATCAGCTGGGTATACCACCTGATGGGTATGCACCCTGCTGGGTATACCACCTGCTAGGTATACCACCTGCTAGGTATATCACCTGCTGGGTATACCACCTGCTGAGTATACCACCTGCTGGGTATACAACCTGCTGGGTATATCACCTGCTAGGTATATCACCAGCAGGGTATACATCCTGCTGGATATACAACCTGCTGGGTATACCTCCTGCTGGGTATACTACCTGCTGGGTATACCACCTGCTTAGTATTTCACTTACTGGGTATACAACCCTCTGGGTAAACAACATGCTAAGCATAATTCCATCTTGGTATACCACCAGCTGGGCCTACATCCTGCTGGGTATACCACCTGCTGGGTAAACCACCTGCTGAGAATACCACCTGCTAGGTACACCACCTGCTGGATATTCAACCTTCTGGCAATAAGACCTGCTGGGTATACAATCTGCTGTGTATTCCACCTGCTGGGTATACCAACCTCCGGGTATACCACCTGCTGGGTATTTCACCTGCTATGTATACCACCTACTGGGTATACCACCTACTGGGTATTCCAACTGCCGGGTATACCACCTGCCGGGTATACCACCTACTACTTATACCAACTGCCGGGTAAACCACCTGCCAGGTATACGACCTACTGGTTGTTCCAACTGCCGGATATACCTCCTTCCGGGTATACCACCTGCTGCGTATACCACATGCTGGGTGTACCAACTGCTGGCTATACTACCTGCTAGATATACCAACTGCTGGGTATAACAACTGCCGGGAATACCACCTGCTGGGTATACCACCTACTGGGTTTACCATCAATTGGGTATACCACCTACTGGGTATACCATCAATTGGGTATACCACCTAATGGGTATACCAACTGCCGGGTATACCACCTGCCGGGTATACCACCTACTAGTTATACCTACTGCCGGGTAAACCACCTGCTGGGTATACGACCTACTGGGTATAACACCTTCCGGGTATAACACCTGCTGGGTATACCACATGCTGGGTGTACCACCTGCTGGCTATACCACCTGCTGGATATACCAACTGATGGGTATAACAACTGCCGGGTATACCACCTTCCGGGTATACCAACTGCTGGGTATACCAAATGCTGGGTATACCACCTGTAGGGTATATCAACTGCTGCGTATACCAACTGCTGGTTATTTTGGGTAACTGCCGGGTATATCACCTTCTGGGTATATCAACTTCCGGGTATATCAACTTCCGGGTATACCACCTGCTTGGTATACCAACTGCTGGGTATACCAACTGTCGGGTATACGAACTGCCGGGTATAATACCAGCTGGGTATTCCACCTGCTGGGTATACCACCTGCTGGGTATACCACCTGCTGGTTATACCACCTGCTGGGTATATAACCTGCTGGGTATATAACCTGCTGGGTATATCACCTGCTGGGTATACCACCTGCTGGGTATACCACCTGCTGAGTATACCACCTGCTGGGTATATCACCTGCTGGGTATACCACCTGCTGGGTTCACCACCAGCTGGATATTCAACCTGCTGGGAATACGACCTGCTGGGTATACAACCTGCTGTGTACTCCACCTGCTGGGTATTCCACCTGCTGTGTACTCCACCTGCTGGGTATTCCACCTGCTGGGTATTTCACCTGTTGGGAATATCACCTGCTGGGTATACTAACTGCCGGATATACCACCTGCTTGGTATACCACCTGCCAGGTATAGCAACTTTCGGGTATACCAACTGCTGGGTATACTACCTGCTGGGTATATTACCTGCTGGGTATACCACCTGTTGGGTATACTAAATACTGGGCATTCCACCAGCTTGGTATACTAACTGCTTGGTTTACCACCAGCTGGGTATACTAACTGCGGGGTATATTACCTGCTGGGTATACCAATTACTGTGAATACTACCTAGAGGGTTTACCACTGGCTGGGTATGGCACCTGATGGGTACACTAGTTGCTGGGTATAGTACCTGCTAGGTATACTAACTGCTAATATACCACAGGTGGCAGGTGTCCTCTTATAACCTCTGCGTGTACACCGGACGACTCAAATAGAAAACGGAACAGAACGTCACTTTTGTGAGTCGATTTCATTTCAAATTATGTCCAAATTTGGCCATAGCGCGCATACGAGCCAAAAGTGACGTTATTTTTAAGAGGACGGGTTGGTCAACCACAGAAGGTGGTGTCCCAATAGGAGAATCTGTCTGGGTAAGTTCATTGTCATCTTCCTCATCAGTCTCATCAACAGTCATTTTAGCTAACTTCATGTGCTCTAAATGTTCATTTATATACTCTCCTGTTACCACCCGTACCTGTCTGTACTTGTTACCTTTGATAAGCTCGGTTACCTTATATGGACCCAAAACTTTCTTAGTTAACTTGTACATAGGGCCAGACCTGTGTTGGTTACGTACCATTACTACAGATCCAATAGTTATTTTACTGGGTTTAGCTCGTGCATTCCTTGCTAGAGTAAATTCGGCTGTTGCTTTGGACAGTTGTTCTTGTATTTTCTTAAATACTAGTTGCATCTGTCTACGCTTCACTTGAACAAAATCATCTACGTTATATAAGGGAGTAGGAGGTACATTAATCAATTCATTATGGAGGATCTTATCTGTACCATAAAGAATAGCGTGAGGTGTGTCACCTGTAGAAACATTAATTGAAGAATTTATAGCACACTGAATTAAGGGTATAAAATCATCCCAATTGTTGTTATAAAAATTCAACGTGACTCTCAAGGCATCTAACACTTTCCTGTTAGTACGTTCAGCTAATCCGTTGCTTGCTGGATGGTAAGGCATTATACTACATTTTTTAATGTTATATAAATCACACAAGCTAGTTAAAATACTATTACTGAATTCTGGACCATTATCTGAAAGGATTACTTTAGGCATACTATATCTACAAATTATTTGGTCATGGAATGCACTGGCTATAGTTTCTGCTGTTTTGTTCGGGATAGTAACTAGTTCGCAATACTGTGAAAAATTATCGACCATTACAAGCAAATGTTTCTTCCCTTTTTCTGTTTCTGCAAAATTTGTCAACAAATCCATCGATACTCGTTTCCAAGGAGCTTTAGTTGTTGGGTACACCTGAATTGGATTAGGTCCTGAAACATGTCCCTTGTGCTGTAAACAAGTTAAACATCTGTCAACATAATGAGCTATCTCCTTAGCCATTTTTGGCCAAAAATACTTCAATCGACCTTGTTGGAGTGTACGATACTTTCCTGGATGTGCACTTGCGGGATCACCATGGAGAATTTTTAACACAGTTGGTACTAAGACAGCTGTCTTGGTACCAACTAACTGACAACATTTCCTCGGGGCTGTCCTTAGCTTAACTACTCTACACAGTAAATTGTCTAACATCACTAATTCTTTCAATGGCACTAGTGGTTTATGAATCGGGCGAGTGTCTTGCTTAGTCAAAAATTTAATGACGGGTGCCCATATGGGGTCTTGTCTTTGTTCCGTCTCGACTACTGTAGAATTTAATGCTGGGTAATTTAACTGAATTGCAGCTACATGTCGAGAAAACGTATCAGGTACAACATTTTGCTTTCCTGGAATATAACCAAATGTGGGATTGAATTCTTGAATTATGAGCAAATATCTAGCAAACTTTCCAACTGGATTCTTATTTTTGAACAAGGGAATTAATGGTTGGTGATCTGTAAGAACATGAACTGGGTAATTATAAATTGTATCCCTGAAATGTTTAAGTGCCCAGACAACTGCCAAGGCTTCTCGTTCTGTTACCCTATAATTTTTCTCTTCTTTAGATAATGTGTGGCTAGCATAAGCTATTGCGTGATCTCTGTGACCTTCTGTTTGAAGTAATGCAGCACCTAGACCTATGTCACTAGCATCTGTAACCAACGTAAAAGGTTTAGAAAAATCTGGGTACCTAAGGACAGGTGACGAAATCAAGGCTGCCTTGAGTTTTTTGAATGACTGATCCTGGGCCTCTCCCCAATCAAAGGGTTCATCTTTTCTTTGCAATTTGTAAAGCGGAGCGGCTATAATAGAGAATCCAGAAATAAATGAACGATAAAATCCTACAAGAGCTGTGAACTGTTTTACGGCTTCTGCGGTACGAGGCGTTGGAAAATCACGGGCATCAATAATTTTTGATTCATTCAATATAATACCTGAAGGTGTAACTGTATGACCTAGGAAATTAATCTTCTCCTTTAAAAATGAACATTTTGCAAGCTTTATTTTTAAATTAGCTTCAGCGAGCTTTGCTAGTACTTTCTCAAGGTTATGGAAATGAGCCTGAACATCTTGTGACATGATTATTAGATCATCAAAGTAAACTAGAAGAGTACTGTAGTGTTTGTGTGTTACTGAGGAAGTCTTGGTTGTAGGGTTGATATAAAGCCATTGCTTGGTTACTGACTTTAATACTTATAAACGATTACATTACTAGTAGCTACCAAGCTGGTGGCGTCCTGTATGCTCTCCTGTTTACCTCTCTGCTGGTGACTGAGCCGTAGCACATTATAACGGATGGTACCGTTTTCTATGAACATGACATCCCTCCTTTTCTTTAAAAAGATTGAATACAGGATGTCTACCATGCTTGTAGCACAAAGCAAAGTTATTAACACAAAGTAAGTTACTAACACATCAAGAGATACTGCATACATTTAACATTAATTAAGCACACAAAGAATTTAAACAACTTAATCTTTACCACAAAGGATTTCAATGTTAAAAATACAAATGCAATGTTAAACAAAAATGAAAGAAACTGTAATACAAAGTTACAAAATATTGAATGAGAGATCTGCATTATTCAAACAATATTAAATTTAGTTTAGCATAATAAGTAAATACTTTGCATTACATAGGAACACAATTAATCATCAAATCGTGTAGGG
Organism: Procambarus clarkii; assembly: GCF_040958095.1. Taxonomy (NCBI): domain Eukaryota; kingdom Metazoa; phylum Arthropoda; class Malacostraca; order Decapoda; family Cambaridae; genus Procambarus; species Procambarus clarkii. The sequence goes on from NW_027190106.1 coordinate 44,450, forward strand.
CGTTTAACATGACGTTTAGGACGAGAGTCCTTAAATACAAGAACATCCCTTGATGAATTGTTTGTTGGGTTATAAGTCATTTTTTCTTTTTCCTTTGTACGACTTTGCACTTCATCATTTTCTACAACAGTTGGAATCACTTTGAAATAAGCCATATTACGTGTTATACTATAATCTCTATTACTCGCTGTTACCATATTTCCTTTTACACTAATCACTTTATATGGTTTTGTATCATACGGCATATCTAGCTTTCCCTCTTTTTTCTTTTTAACTAGAACAGTATCTCCAACCTTTATGACTTGTTCCTTTGCACGTTGATCATGAGCAATTTTCATTTTGCCCTTGGCTACTGCATCCTTCTGAGCGAGACGTTTATCCGTTACCTCGGCTGGCATGACAGGTAGTGCGATTCTCATAAGACGTCCAAATAAAAGTTCACCAGTCGACTTGCCCAGTGTTCCATGTGGTGTTGCACGGTAGTTCCTGAGAAAAGCATACATAGCTTGTTTCCAGGATCGTCCTTCGGCATGAGCACAGCGTACCGCTTTCATGAGAGGGTGCATGAATCTCTCAACTTCTCCATTTGCTTGAGGATGTAGTGGCATCACACTGCGGTGTTTGAATCCAATATGCTCAGCAAAGTTGACGAAGTCTTGTCCATTGAATGGCGGTCCATTGTCCATCTTGACAACTTCAGGAATGCCAAAGTTTGAAAAGATCTTGTCGAGTTTCGGGATGACAGCCTTTGCAGATGTGGAAGTGATGATTTCTACTTCTGGATAACGTGAGTGTTCATCAATGACTACCATCAAGTACTCTCCAGTTGGTAGCGGTCCGCAGAAGTCCATCGATACTTCCGTCCATGGTGCAGCAGGTAGTGGTGAAGGTTGTAGAGGTGTTGGTCTTGAAGTATCCACTGCAGCTTGGCAAGGAACACAGGCATCATGTATGTCCTTTGCTTGACGATCAATGCCAGGAAACCACACTTTTTCTCGTAGCAGCTGTTTGGTCCTAACAAGACCTTGGTGTCCTTGATGTGCAAGCTTCAGAGCACGTTGCTGGAGAACAGCTGGAATGACAATACGAGTACCTCGCAGCACAGTGTCGCGTTGTTGCGTAACACTTAATTCTGTCTGGATGCGTTCAAGTGCTTTGAATGCATCTTGGTCAACTCCTGAGGGTGGGATGCGTGGAAACGTTTTCTTAGTCAATGCATCCACTGTTGCTTGCAGAGTTGGGTCCTCTAGGGTTGCAGTACGGATTTCATCAAGAGTAAGAGCCTTAGGGACTGCATCACAGGTTACAGAGTGTACATATTCCTCGGCAACTTGTTGATGCTTGGTGATGGTGAAACTGTTGGCAGGATGTCGACTGATGTAATCAGCGGGATTGCCTGCACCCGGCTTATATTTCACCGTAAAGTTGTATGGTTGCAGACGAAGAGCCCATCTCTCAATGCGAGCTGGTGGTTTGGACTTTGGATTATTGAAGATGGTCTCCAACGGTTTGTGGTCAGTGACTATCGTGGTGAAGGGTGCACCAAGCAGATACACATTGAAGTGTTCACAGCCCCATACAAGAGCAAGAGCTTCCTTCTCTGTCTGACTGTATCGTTGCTCAACATCTGTGAGAGAACGACTGGCGTAGGCAATTACTACTCTGGAATCTGGTTGACCAGGTTTGTGTTGGGCTAAAACAGCACCTAAACCAACAGGAATAGCATCCACCGTTAACTCAGTGTCCATTGATGGATCAAAGTATGCAGCAGTCGCATTCTCTACTAGTGCATCTTTCACAGCATCAAATGCATTTTGCTCGATATCGCTCCAGTACCATGATGCATTTTTCTTCAGGAGCTCACGTAGAGGCTTCGTAATGGTAGCAAAATCTGGAATGAAGCGAGAACAGTAATTTGCCATTCCCAGAAAACTATGTACTTCAGTGGACGTTGAAGGAAGTGCAGCATTCTTGATATCTGCAACTTTCTTAGGATCTGGAGACAGACCTTTGTCACTAAGTACATGTCCAAAGAATTCAATTCTATGTTGATTGAACTCACACTTTGCTCGGCTTAGCGTCAGATTTTTGTCTCGTAGGCGTTGCAATGTTGCACGAAGAGCTTTGTCGTGTTCGGCTTGGGTACGGCCATAAACAATGTCATCAGACATGTTGTCAGCATAAGGTATATCTTGCAATACCTGGCTATGATGTGCTGGAATACCTCAGCAGCACTGTTAATACCAAAACTCAGGCGCTTGTACCTATATAGACCTCGATGTGATGTAAACGTTGTGGTGAAGCGACTCCCATCATCAAGTTCAAGCTGATGATAGCCCTTGTTTAAATCTAACTTGCTGAATACAGTTGCACCATTCAAGCGGTATATCATATCATCTACAGCGGGTGTAGGATGGCGTTCACGTATTATTGCCTTCTTGGGAACATGCATGTCCACACAGATGCATATCTCATCTGGATTCTTCGGCTTTGGTGTAGTGACAATTGGGCTTACCCATGGTGTTGGACCTGTTACCGGTTCAATGATATCTAGTTCCATCAGCCTATCCAGTTCGGCATCGACTTTCTTGTGAGTATGGAATGGTTGTCGGCGATGTGGTTGGGCAACTGGAATTACATCTGGGTTGATATGCAGATGTACTTTGCTATCAGTATAACAACCTATGGATTCAAATCGATCAGAAAATTCAGCAAAAATAGCATCAACATTGTTTGCAGAATCCACTGCTACAGCATTAGAAAGCTGAAGTAGCCCCAATTTGGTTGAAGTCTTGTAACTGAGTAGAGACTCCTTTGCATTCCTAACAACATGGAATGTAGTAATGAGCATTGCATTCTTTGACTTAATCTCTGTAGTGAAAGTTCCAATCACTGGCAAGGCTACCTTTGAAGCATAAGCAGTTGCTTTGCCATTATAGTTTTCAAGCTTTGGGAACTGTTTTTTAAATTTCTCATAGTGGCACTCAGCAATGGTGTCAATGTTTGATCCAGTGTCAATAAGAACTTTGAGACAAATACCAGCAATGTATACTATAGTCTCTGGGTTGTTTGGAAGATCATTCCATTCTGTGATTGCTTGTACTCCATAAGTGTATACACATTCACTGTCATCTGAGACTGGTTGTAATGACATATTGTCTTGTACATTATTAACATTCTAGATATGAGGTGCAATATTGCGTTTACTACCTCGACTCATATGACCTGATCCTCGTACAGTGCTTTTATTCACTGACTGTGGTTTCTTTAGTGCGGAACGACACATAGCACCAAAATGAGCTAGTTTTCCACACTCATAGCACTTCTTACCTTGAGCAGGACAAACATTACCTTGGTGTGAGTAGTCTCCTCCACAGTTGTAACATTTATTGTTGACACCCTCTGATGTGAGTCGTTGTGACTGCTTGAGTCTTGTTCCTTGACCCCATTTGTGATGTGGTTCTCGGCTCAATTTGCTGTTAGGTTTGCCATGATATCTTCTTTGATCACGGTGTCCTCCCTGAACCTTAAGTACCTCATCACTGTTGGTAACAGTGGCAGAACTGTTGTTGGCACTGCATTCCATGACACGAGCATCACGTGCAGCATCTTCCATTCGACGAGCAATATCCAGTATCTTGGTAAGAGAACTTTAATCATCAACAAGTTCTATAGCTCGTCGACGGAGACGTGTAGATGTGCATGTTTCAATTATTTGCTATTTGATTTCTTTGTCAACATCAGCAAACTCACAATGGGCTGCTAAACCCTGCAGACTTGTGTGGTAATGATCTACAGTTTCATTAGAGAGTTGTCTGGCTCTCCTGAAATGCATAATTTCCATTGCAGTATTTTGTCTTGGTTTGAAGTGCTCAGTTAATTTGGCTTTGGCAATGTCATAATCTTTGGTACCACCAGTGTCTTTCAGTGTGTCAAAGATGTCACAAACTCTATCACAGGGGTGGGCAACCTCTGGCACGCGTGCCAAACTTGGCACGCCGATGACTTGTCTCTGGCACACAAGAGCATAGGTTACCCTAAGCACAGATGCAAGCACATGTTACCCTAAGCACAGACAAAAAAAACTACTTTCCTTGGGGTATAAGCTTACATGCCATGACAGTATATGTACGTCCTGGTGGTGAAAAGGTTTAAGCTCTACGAAGCTAAAGAGGTCTCAAGAAAAAGAAGTTGATCTTGTTGCCATAGTTACCTTCTTTTTTTACGTCATCGATCATGCCGATGTATGATGATTCCCCTCTATTTACTTTGGCTCATATTTTATGTAATAAGCCTTTCTAACCTAAAGGCTGCACCCATAACCATAGTGTACACTGACAATCATATCTGCGAAGGCAAAATACGCCATGCCTGCCCACCTTTAAAAATTAATTTCGTAAACTTTGAATTTAAACCCCCACAACATCTCCCCCCCCCCCTAAACCTCATGTGTTTGAATGCCGCCCGACTTCAGTTTGACGCATATTAATTAAACTCACTTTACTATCTAAATCTAAAGCATCTTCACCTTCGAAAGCTAAAGAAAGATAATAATTCTTATCCTCTCCCCTTCTCTCCATTGACGGCCGTAATATAACCAGTGAAATCAACAGTCCCCCACCCCCATGAAGCAACTCGTCCTCGACTCTAGTCCATTACAACCAGCGGTCGACCCCACAGACGCATTCATAAATTTTAACATGCTGTTCATTCAAAACGGGAATTTTCTCAAGTATAAATTAATATTATAATATATTAGCATATTGTGTATAAATAGGCATAGGATAGGTTAGGTTAGGTGTTTAGGTTCTGTTGGCGATTATTTGTATTTGTAGTACGTGGGTGAAGCATTATAGCGTTGTGGTTCGAACAAAATTCGTCAGTGAAGCACTTGTTCCGGATATGTTCGAACGTCAGCAGTTGTGAGTCGTGTGTAAACCGGTTTTCATTCATAAACAGGGGGTTTGTCGGGTGCATGGAATCACTTTTGGATCTTTGTTTGGAGGACGGGCTGCATGAAGTCCCCGTAATGAACACATGTTCAGACTCGTAACTCTCTCTCGCAGTCTTGCTTCGTAGTGTTTCTCACAGTTGCTCACTTGCCTCCTCCCCGAGAAGAAGGTCAGTACTTCATCTCCAGGTGAAAATTATTCCCCTTATAAATCAATAACTTTGTGAAACTCAATGTCATTGTAAGAATAGTCTTAATCCTTAAATTCACACGTACTCGCTCGCCTGCTCCCTAAGAACAGAGCTGACATAAGCAAGATGTCACCGACTCAACGATGTTTCGCCACAACACACCACACAAACACACAAAAATGGGTTTTGTCTATCGAACCAAGTGAAGTCTTATAAACTCTTGGCATAAGTACTCAATGCCTAGGAAGTAGTGTCTTTGTGATAAGCGACTGCTGGTGTTGTTTCTGGAATTATGTAAAATAAAGAAAACCCTCGAATTTTCATAAAAGAAAAAAAAATCCTCTGAAGATTTTTATTATGTTCATTGTCTCGTCACGCTTACCTCAAACATTGGCTTATTAAACTTATTGATTGGTATTAGAATAAACGTACATATACTTTACTACAAAGTTTGTGTGCTATAATATTAACAGGAAATAAATAATTCTTTAAATACTCGCATTTCAGTAGAAGTAGGCTAATTCATTTCTCGTCATTGCACTTCACAACGACAACACAATCCGTTATCATTGCTATTCATTGGAGTTACTCATCATATACTATTTTAACTTACTTTTGATCTTCCTTCTCTTCCATGCATATCAATATATTACTTATTTTGTACAGATTGTACAGAATGTCACCACCACCAGCTGAGAAACGATGTCAGTCAAATGAAGAGGATATTAGAGAATTTAAGGAATACTGGACTGAAAAGTTTGGCATGATTAAGAAGGATGATAAAGCTTTATGCATTTTCTGTTCTGACACAGTTGTTTGTAGAACTTCTTCTGTAAAGAGACATTTTGAAAATGTTCATAAGAACTTAAGCAATAAAACTGAGGAGGAACAAAGAGAATTAATTTCTCGTGAACTGAGCAAGACAAAAACACAAGTTGAAACTTTTATGAATTATATTTCAGGTAGGCCCAGTTCCAACTTAGTTGCTGCTAGTTTTGAAGTTTCAAAAATTATTGCCCAACACGGAAAACCTCTCTGTGATGGGGACTATATTAAAGAAGCTTGGCTAGAATGTACACCTTTTCTTTTTGACAACTTTTCAGAAAAGAAAAAGATTATTCAGCGCATTAAAGATTTGCCTGTGAGTAGGAAAACAGTTAAAAATAGGATACTTAAGTTGGAAAGAAATACAGCTGAACAATTTACAAAAGATTTGTCTTCATGCAAGTTTTTTTCTATTTGTGTTGATGAATTTGTGTTCGTTGGCTTAGCAGAGGCTTGGTTCTGAAACGACTTATTGAATGCTTAGATGAAATAAAGCTCTATTTGAACGACCAACAAGTGTCATACCATGAATTTTCTGACATCGTGTGGGTTTGTAAACAGATGTTTTTGCACATTTTTGTGAACATTTAAATGAATTGAATATTAAGTTACAGGGCTCTGGTAAGACACTTGATGTTATGTTTTGTTACATAAAAGCTTTTGAAATGAAGCTTAAAGTTTTTAAGAAGGATGTAGATAATGAGAGATTTAGATACTTTCCAAACCTAAAGAGGTACATCAGTGATCTAAAAGATGACAGAACAGACCACAAATGTCTTCAAAAGCTGTTTGTAAACATTATCGAGTCAACAGTTTGGCAGTTCTCTACAAGATTTGCCAAATTCAGAGAACTGGAAGACACAGTAAAGTTCATCAAGTTTCCAGACAGCATCAAAATGGATGAACTAAACTTGCAAATGTTTTCATGGATAGACATGGATGATTTTGAGATGCAGTTGATTGAATTTCAGAGTAGCTCATTTTGGAAGCAGAAATTTGTTGACCTTAGAGTTGACTTGGAAAATATTGAAAGAGAGAGATTAGAGATGAAAGTAACAAAGAGAAATGCGGAAAACGAAGTATTAAGGACTTGGAATGCTATTCCAGAAAATTATGTCTGTTTAAAAAACCTTGCAACAGCATTGCTAACCATGTTTTCGTCTACATATGCTTGCGAATCTTTGTTCTCAATTATGAACTTTGCTAAGTCTCGTAACAGGAGTAGCATGACAGATGAAACTAGCGCTGCATGCATATCTCTCACTGTTACTAAATATAAACCCGATGTAAAATCTCTGTCATCAGTTATGCAGCAGCAGAAGTCTCACTGACAGTATATAAAAGGAGTCAACAAGTTTTTTATCTGTTGTATTCTATTAAAGTCACAAAAGCTTAAAGGCTGTTGAAATGTACTTCTGAAGGTTAAATAAATTTTTTTTTCTGTTTTTTTTTTTATACTATGTTTTACTGCACTGAGGTAATTTATTATTTTTTCGTTTAAAAAGTTCTTAAGAGATACCAAATATGTTCTAAAAAAAATGGTTGGCACGTGGAAAAAGTTTGTGTCAGAGACTTGACTGATTTTGGCACGCACTCTCAAAAAGGTTGCCCACCCCTGCTCTATCACCTACATAATGAAGTAGAAAGGCACGCTTTCTCTCAGCACTTTTGATGTCTGAAACTATCAACAAATTTTCAAACCTTTTAAGCCATTTGGTCCACCTCTGTGACAGGTTTGTCTGGACTAAGTCAGGATCAAATGCAGGAAACTGAGATATATTTGCCATTTTTTATTGTATAAAAGTAAACTAATCACTTAAAATGTTCCTCAGAATACTAAACACTTACTGCACTGTATATGTTAGTTAAGAATTCACTGTAATTACTTTAATTCTGCACTGTATATGTTAGTTAAGAATTCACTGTAATTACTTTAATTTTGCAAAGCACACAAGCATTTTAATGCAAAAGTTCACAACAATGCACAATATAGCACCAACTGACTTCTTACCTAGCCTTGTGTACGTGTGGTGTTTTTCCTACCTACAGCTGCACAGCAGTTGTCAGCAGTTGGCACAGCAGTTGTCAGCAATGTTGTTGTTTGACAACCCGTTCTCACACAAGACAGGACATATATGACTTAATGCTTAAAGTCAATATGTTGAATATGACTTAGTAAATATGTGATATATTCCCAGTTACTTTCTTTCCAAAACCCAAACTCTTCCTCACGTACCAATTTACGTTTCACAGTACCCGTCCGTCAACCTAGATAGCAGAATAGTCGTGATTGGTCCAATTATAAGGAAAATTGTAGTTTTCAGATCCCACATGGGTTGTGAAATTTACCTACTATTGTCCATGCTCTTAGAATATTACAGATCAGCTACTTCCTATTGAAGGCTCGTAGTTTTGTTTTGAGAAATATTAGTTGTTCTTAGTAAATTATAATAAGCACTACAAATTATTACATAGAATAACAGTGCTTCACCAATCAATATTATATACCATAGTTTGTGCTTTACAAATCTTTAAAGGATGTTTTGTAGGAACGCTAACAGAAAACGATGTTACGTTGGAATGTCTATGGGGTAAACTACTGCAAACAGGATATTATTGTGTCTACTATACCAACTATAGCTAGGATGGGTATATTGTCCACTACCACCTGTTAGGTGGGTAAGGGGTCCAATACCACCCACAGGATGGGTATGAGGGTCACATCCACCCACAGGATGAGTATGGGGACCACATCCACAACACAGGAAGGGTATGGGGTCCAATACCACGCACAGGATGAGTATGGCTGTCCACTACAACCCACAGGATGGGTATGGGGCTCCAACCACCCATAGAATGAATATGGGGCTCCAACCACCCATAGAATGGGTATGGGGTCCAATAACACCCACTGGATGTGCATGGCGTCCATTGTCGCGCGTCGAGCTCGAAAACCGCAGCATTCATCTCAGAACCATGCCTATTTCACGCAGATTTCTTAATAAACGTAAGAGTTTTATATGTCACAAGAAAGATAGAAATATAAGCTTCATTCTAAATACCTTACCATGGGTATATTTAAATTTAAAGCGAAGATACGTGTATTTTTTTAATAGCCGAGCTCCGACCCCGGACAGATCGATCGACCGAGCAACTCTTTATTTATTTATTTATTTATTTATTTATTTATGCATATACAAGAATGTACATTGAGAATGTGAGGATACATAATATGGTAATTACAGTCTTGTAAAGCCACTAGTACGTGCAGCGTTTCGGGCAGGTCCTTAATCAAAGAAAATTTTAAGAAGGTAAATGCTTGCAAAATTTATAGACAAAAAAATGATAACAGTTACGTGGAATGAAAAAAATAAGATGAGAGAAAATTGTAGGTACAGTATATTAAAGCACATAGGTAGCTAAGATTGATTGCAATGACAGCTTGAATGGTAGTTGACAAAAATTGGTAGGCACAATACAGCAGAAACAATATAAGATTGATTGCAATGACAGCTTGAATGGTAGTTGACAAAAATTGGTAGTCACAATCCAGCATATGGCTAGCACATAAAAGAAGACAGCAATGAACACAATGATAAGGTTGTTTGATACTACATAAAAATTAGGAGATTGGGTAACACTAGGTACAGAGCAAATTTAAAGCTCAGTGTAGGAAACTAAGAAGATGAAATTAGGTACTTTTTGGTTTTGCTTTTAAATAAGGCAAAAGTTTTACAGTTTTTCAATTCACTAGGGAGTGAGTTCCATAGA
>NW_027190107.1:0-54168 GCF_040958095.1 Procambarus clarkii
TAATATATATATATAATATATATATATATATATATATATATATATATATATATATATATATATATATGTGTGTGTATATCACGAAAATAAACACATGATTAAGAATGTGACAATGTCAGACCACGGAGGAAAAATGAAACAGGAATTTCCTTAAGTACTTTCGTATATTACGAAAGTATGACATATATATGACCTTCTGAAGATGTATTTAATATACGAAAGTACTTAAGGAAATTCCTGTTTCATTTTTCCTCCGTGGTTTGACAATGTCATATATATATATATATATATATATATATATATATATATATATATATATGTCGTACCTAGTAGCCAGAACGCACTTCTCAGCCTACTATGCAAGGCCCGATTTGCTTAATAAGCCAAGTTTTCCTGAATTAATATATTTTCTCTATTTTTTTTCTTATGAAATGATAAAACTGTTCATTTCATTATGTATGAGTTAAGTTCTTTTCATTTGAGTTAAAACTAATGTAGATATATAACCGAACCTAACCAACCTTAAAATGGTTAACATAAATTGATTGGAATATGTATGTGGACGCTCAGTCAGTGTTACTGTAATTTATATGGTTAACGTTTGAATGACATAGTTTCCCCTCATTGTCACATTTTTTGTTACTATTTCACAGTTCATTCTCACTCTCTCTGAATCCCGTGGACTAATTGTGCTCACGAGTGTTTGTTTAAGGTACGGTAACCATAGGCTTTTCACACAATAATTTGCAACTATTTAAGAAGAAACATTTCTAAAGATTATCTAAGTTTCTAATAAATATTCTTTTTCCTAACATACAAGTCAATCACACAGTACCTAACTTCAGTCAGAAACACTTTTCTTACTATATCTCGTAACGTCTTTTGCATATATATCCTATCTTAAAAAATAACAATTTTAATTCATAACTGGCAACCCCCCTCCCCTCCAGAGCTTTCAAGGCCACCAAACGTCATTCCTTTCCCTTAACCTCTCCCAAATTATCTTTTGCACCAATACACAAACTAGGGGGCTTTATTGCTGAGTGGACGTCGCTCCCGACTCGTAATCCTAGCTCATTCGATCCCCCGGTGATGGCACAAACGGAAATCAGCAGAGTTTCTATCATTCTGATGCCCTCTGTCACTTAGCAGTAAATATGTAAATGAGCGTTAGACAGCTGTTGCAAGCTGCTTCCTGGGTGTGTGTGTGTGTCTGTGTGTGTATGGAATTTTTTTTTATTAGTTATTAATAATTGATTGATTGGCAGTTGAGAGGCGGGCCGAAAGAGCAGAGCTCAACCCTCGCAAGCGCAACTAGGTGAACCCAACTAGATAAATACTAACAAACCACGATCTCGAACAATCAACTACACACACAACCCGACCTCCCCCCCCAACTCTCTAAATCACTCTACCTAAGTCATTAAAAAATTAAAACAAATCAATTAATACACCAAAAATACTAACTATAAATAAAGGAACCAAATTTGAGACATACAGCGACTCCAGCGTGGTCTACTCGGAAGAGAACGTGTTCTCATCTGGATAGATTGCGATCGAGCCTGTCGGAACGGGTGTGTAACTGCAGGGCACAAATATTTGTGTCCCCTCCTGTAGCTGCCTCTGTTTCGACAGGTTTCCTGGATAGCTAGAATTGACCTGGCCCTTGGAAAGTGGGGAAGGGGTGAAATCCGTTGGGCCCACGGATGGATACCTTGGATCCATGGACTTAGGGCAGGTCTAATCACCTGGGATTCGAACCCACGGTGGGAATAAGGGAGGAGATATGGGGAGGGGAAGGGGAAGGATGTTTCCTGGAACCAAACCTCACATAAACCCGGACACTCACACACACACACACCCTCACCCGAACACTCACAGGGGCACTCACACTCACACACACCCATAGACTGTGATAAGGGAGACCATCTGAGGGGACACAGATGGCCTCGTGGACCCACAGGCATAACCGGACACACACGCAACCGGACTCTCACACACTCACACGGACACTCACAGGGATAAACACACACACAGACACACATCCATAGACACAAACTGTGATAAGGGAGACCATCTGAGGGGACACAGATGGCCTCCTGGACCCACAGATATATATCAATATTTAAATATACATACATATATATAAATATAACATATTTTTAAAAAATAAATAAATAAAATAAAAAATAAATATATATATATATATATATATATATATATATATATATATATATATATATATATATATATATATATATATATATATATATATATGTGTGTGTATATCACGAAAATAAACACATGATTAAGAATGTGACAATGTCAGACCACGGAGGAAAAATGAAACAGGAATTTCCTTAAGTACTTTCGTATATTACGAAAGTATGACATATATATGACCTTCTGAAGATGTATTTAATATACGAAAGTACTTAAGGAAATTCCTGTTTCATTTTTCCTCCGTGGTTTGACAATGTCATATATATATATATATATATATATATATATATATATATATATATATATATATATATATATATATATATATATATATATATATGTCGTACCTAGTAGCCAGAACGCACTTCTCAGCCTACTATGCAAGGCCCGATTTGCTTAATAAGCCAAGTTTTCCTGAATTAATATATTTTCTCTATTTTTTTTCTTATGAAATGATAAAACTGTTCATTTCATTATGTATGAGTTAAGTTCTTTTCATTTGAGTTAAAACTAATGTAGATATATAACCGAACCTAACCAACCCTAAAATGGTTAACATAAATTGATTGGAATATGTATGTGGACGCTCAGTCAGTGTTACTGTAATTTATATGGTTAACGTTTGAATGACATAGTTTCCCCTCATTGTCACATTTTTTGTTACTATTTCGCAGTTCATTCTCACTCTCTCTGAATCCCGTGGACTAATTGTGCTCACGAGTGTTTGTTTAAGGTACGGTAACCATAGGCTTTTCACACAATAATTTGCAACTATTTAAGAAGAAACATTTCTAAAGATTATCTAAGTTTCTAATAAATATTCTTTTTCCTAACATACAAGTCAATCACACAGTACCTAACTTCAGTCAGAAACACTTTTCTTACTATATCTCGTAACGTCTTTTGCATATATATCCTATCTTAAAAAATAACAATTTTAATTCATAACTGGCAACCCCCCTCCCCTCCAGAGCTTTCAAGGCCACCAAACGTCATTCCTTTCCCTTAACCTCTCCCAAATTATCTTTTGCACCAATACACAAACTAGGGGGCTTTATTGCTGAGTGGACGTCGCTCCCGACTCGTAATCCTAGCTCATTCGATCCCCCGGTGATGGCACAAACGGAAATCAGCAGAGTTTCTATCATTCTGATGCCCTCTGTCACTTAGCAGTAAATATGTAAATGAGCGTTAGACAGCTGTTGCAAGCTGCTTCCTGGGTGTGTGTGTGTGTCTGTGTGTGTATGGAATTTTTTTTTATTAGTTATTAATAATTGATTGATTGGCAGTTGAGAGGCGGGCCGAAAGAGCAGAGCTCAACCCTCGCAAGCGCAACTAGGTGAACCCAACTAGATAAATACTAACAAACCACGATCTCGAACAATCAACTACACACACAACCCGACCTCCCCCCCCCCAACTCCCTAAATCACTCTACCTAAGTCATTAAAAAATTAAAACAAATCAATTAATACACCAAAAATACTAACTATAAATAAAGGAACCAAATTTGAGACATACAGCGACTCCAGCGTGGTCTACTCGGAAGAGAACGTGTTCTCATCTGGATAGATTGCGATCGAGCCTGTCGGAACGGGTGTGTAACTGCAGGGCACAAATATTTGTGTCCCCTCCTGTAGCTGCCTCTGTTTCGACAGGTTTCCTGGATAGCTAGAATTGACCTGGCCCTTGGAAAGTGGGGAAGGGGTGAAATCCGTTGGGCCCACGGATGGATACCTTGGATCCATGGACTTAGGGCAGGTCTAATCACCTGGGATTCGAACCCACGGTGGGAATAAGGGAGGAGATATGGGGAGGGGAAGGGGAAGGATGTTTCCTGGAACCAAACCTCACATAAACCCGGACACTCACACACACACACACCCTCACCCGAACACTCACAGGGGCACTCACACTCACACACACCCATAGACTGTGATAAGGGAGACCATCTGAGGGGACACAGATGGCCTCGTGGACCCACAGGCATAACCGGACACACACGCAACCGGACTCTCACACACTCACACGGACACTCACAGGGATAAACACACACACAGACACACATCCATAGACACAAACTGTGATAAGGGAGACCATCTGAGGGGACACAGATGGCCTCCTGGACCCACAGGTATATATCAATATTTTAATATACATACATATATATAAATATAACATATTTTTAAAAAATAAAAAAATAAAATAAAAAATAAATATATATATATATATATATATATATATATATATATATATATATATATATATATATATATATATATATATATATGTGTGTGCGTATATCACGAAAATAAACACATGATTAAGAATGTGACAATGTCAGACCACGGAGGAAAAATGAAACAGGAATTTCCTTAAGTACTTTCGTATATTACGAAAGTATGACGTATATGACCTTCTGAAGATGTATTTAATATACGAAAGTACTTAAGGAAATTCCTGTTTCATTTTTCCTCCGTGGTTTGACAATGTCATATATATATATATATATATATATATATATATATATATATATATATATATATATATATATATATATATATATATATATATATATATGCAAACAAGCCTGAATGGTCCCCAGGACTATATACAACTGAAAACTCACACCCCAGAAGTGACTCGAACCCATACTCCCACAACTGGTATGTACAGGGACGCCTTAATCCGCTTGACCATCACGACCGGACATAAGGAAGTGATAGCCGAGGCTATATGAACCACTTCCCCGCCGGCACTCGGATGGTAATCTTGGGCATAGCATTTTATCAAATCACCTCATTCTTTGGGGCACACATGAGGAACACAAATGCAAACAAGCCTGAATGGTCCCCAGGACTATATACAACTGAAAACTCACACCCCAGAAGTGACTCGAACCCATACTCCCACAACTGGTATGTACAGGGACGCCTTAATCCGCTTGACCATCACGACCGGACATAAGGAAGTGATAGCCGAGGCTATATGAACCACTTCCCCGCCGGCACTCGGATGGTAATCTTGGGCATAGCATTTTATCAAATCACCTCATTCTTTGGGGCACACGTGAGGAACACAAATGCAAACAAGCCTGAATGGTCCCCAGGACTATATACAACTGAAAACTCACACCCCAGAAGTGACTCGAACCCATACTCCCACAACTGGTATGTACAGGGACGCCTTAATCCGCTTGACCATCACGACCGGACATAAGGAAGTGATAGCCGAGGCTATATGAACCACTTCCCCGCCGGCACTCGGATGGTAATCTTGGGCATAGCATTTTATCAAATCACCTCATTCTTTGGGGCACACGTGAGGAACACAAATGCAAACAAGCCTGAATGGTCCCCAGGACTATATACAACTGAAAACTCACACCCCAGAAGTGACTCGAACCCATACTCCCACAACTGGTATGTACAGGGACGCCTTAATCCGCTTGACCATCACGACCGGACATAAGGAAGTGATAGCCGAGGCTATATGAACCACTTCCCCGCCGGCACTCGGATGGTAATCTTGGGCATAGCATTTTATCAAATCACCTCATTCTTTGGGGCACACGTGAGGAACACAAATGCAAACAAGCCTGAATGGTCCCCAGGACTATATACAACTGAAAACTCACACCCCAGAAGTGACTCGAACCCATACTCCCACAACTGGTATGTACAGGGACGCCTTAATCCGCTTGACCATCACGACCGGACATAAGGAAGTGATAGCCGAGGCTATATGAACCACTTCCCCGCCGGCACTCGGATGGTAATCTTGGGCATAGCATTTTATCAAATCACCTCATTCTTTGGGGCACACATGAGGAACACAAATGCAAACAAGCCTGAATGGTCCCCAGGACTATATACAACTGAAAACTCACACCCCAGAAGTGACTCGAACCCATACTCCCACAACTGGTATGTACAGGGACGCCTTAATCCGCTTGACCATCACGACCGGACATAAGGAAGTGATAGCCGAGGCTATATGAACCACTTCCCCGCCGGCACTCGGATGGTAATCTTGGGCATAGCATTTTATCAAATCACCTCATTCTTTGGGGCACACGTGAGGAACACAAATGCAAACAAGCCTGAATGGTCCCCAGGACTATATACAACTGAAAACTCACACCCCAGAAGTGACTCGAACCCATACTCCCACAACTGGTATGTACAGGGACGCCTTAATCCGCTTGACCATCACGACCGGACATAAGGAAGTGATAGCCGAGGCTATATGAACCACTTCCCCGCCGGCACTCGGATGGTAATCTTGGGCATAGCATTTTATCAAATCACCTCATTCTTTGGGGCACACGTGAGGAACACAAATGCAAACAAGCCTGAATGGTCCCCAGGACTATATACAACTGAAAACTCAAACCCCAGAAGTGACTCGAACCCATACTCCCACAACTGGTATGTACAGGGACGCCTTAATCCGCTTGACCATCACGACCGGACATAAGGAAGTGATAGCCGAGGCTATATGAACCACTTCCCCGCCGGCACTCGGATGGTAATCTTGGGCATAGCATTTTATCAAATCACCTCATTCTTTGGGGCACACGTGAGGAACACACATGCAAACAAGCCTGAATGGTCCCCAGGACTATATACAACTGAAAACTCACACCCCAGAAGTGACTCGAACCCATACTCCCACAACTGGCATGTACAGGGACGCCTTAATCCGCTTGACCATCACGACCGGACATAAGGAAGTGATAGCCGAGGCTATATGAACCACTTCCCCGCCGGCACTCGGATGGTAATCTTGGGCATAGCATTTTATCAAATCACCTCATTCTTTGGGGCACACGTGAGGAACACAAATGCAAACAAGCCTGAATGGTCCCCAGGACTATATACAACTGAAAACTCACACCCCAGATGTGACTCGAACCCATACTCCCACAACTGGTATGTACAGGGACGCCTTAATCCGCTTTAAGGCGTCCCTTAAGGCGTCCCTTATGTCCGGTCGTGATGGTCAAGCGGATTAAGGCGTCCCTGTACATACCAGTTGTGGGAGTATGGGTTCGAGTCACTTCTGGGGTGTGAGTTTTCAGTTGTATATAGTCCTGGGGACCATTCAGGCTTGTTTGCATTTGTGTTCCTCACGTGTGCCCCAAAGAATGAGGTGATTTGATAAAATGCTATGCCCAAGATTACCATCCGAGTGCCGGCGGGGAAGTGGTTCATATAGCCTCGGCTATCACTTCCTTATGTCCGGTCGTGATGGTCAAGCGGATTAAGGCGTCCCTGTACATACCAGTTGTGGGAGTATGGGTTCGAGTCACTTCTGGGGTGTGAGTTTTCAGTTGTATATAGTCCTGGGGACCATTCAGGCTTGTTTGCATTTGTGTTCCTCACGTGTGCCCCAAAGAATGAGGTGATTTGATAAAATGCTATGCCCAAGATTACCATCCGAGTGCCGGCGGGGAAGTGGTTCATATAGCCTCGGCTATCACTTCCTTATGTCCGGTCGTGATGGTCAAGCGGATTAAGGCGTCCCTGTACATACCAGTTGTGGGAGTATGGGTTCGAGTCACTTCTGGGGTGTGAGTTTTCAGTTGTATATAGTCCTGGGGACCATTCAGGCTTGTTTGCATTTGTGTTCCTCACGTGTGCCCCAAAGAATGAGGTGATTTGATAAAATGCTATGCCCAAGATTACCATCCGAGTGCCGGCGGGGAAGTGGTTCATATAGCCTCGGCTATCACTTCCTTATGTCCGGTCGTGATGGTCAAGCGGATTAAGGCGTCCCTGTACATACCAGTTGTGGGAGTATGGGTTCGAGTCACTTCTGGGGTGTGAGTTTTCAGTTGTATATAGTCCTGGGGACCATTCAGGCTTGTTTGCATTTGTGTTCCTCACGTGTGCCCCAAAGAATGAGGTGATTTGATAAAATGCTATGCCCAAGATTACCATCCGAGTGCCGGCGGGGAAGTGGTTCATATAGCCTCGGCTATCACTTCCTTATGTCCGGTCGTGATGGTCAAGCGGATTAAGGCGTCCCTGTACATACCAGTTGTGGGAGTATGGGTTCGAGTCACTTCTGGGGTGTGAGTTTTCAGTTGTATATAGTCCTGGGGACCATTCAGGCTTGTTTGCATTTGTGTTCCTCACGTGTGCCCCAAAGAATGAGGTGATTTGATAAAATGCTATGCCCAAGATTACCATCCGAGTGCCGGCGGGGAAGTGGTTCATATAGCCTCAGCTATCACTTCCTTATGTCCGGTCGTGATGGTCAAGCGGATTAAGGCGTCCCTGTACATACCAGTTGTGGGAGTATGGGTTCGAGTCACTTCTGGGGTGTGAGTTTTCAGTTGTATATAGTCCTGGGGACCATTCAGGCTTGTTTGCATTTGTGTTCCTCATGTGTGCCCCAAAGAATGAGGTGATTTGATAAAATGCTATGCCCAAGATTACCATCCGAGTGCCGGCGGGGAAGTGGTTCATATAGCCTCGGCTATCACTTCCTTATGTCCGGTCGTGATGGTCAAGCGGATTAAGGCGTCCCTGTACATACCAGTTGTGGGAGTATGGGTTCGAGTCACTTCTGGGGTGTGAGTTTTCAGTTGTATATAGTCCTGGGGACCATTCAGGCTTGTTTGCATTTGTGTTCCTCACGTGTGCCCCAAAGAATGAGGTGATTTGATAAAATGCTATGCCCAAGATTACCATCCGAGTGCCGGCGGGGAAGTGGTTCATATAGCCTCGGCTATCACTTCCTTATGTCCGGTCGTGATGGTCAAGCGGATTAAGGCGTCCCTGTACATACCAGTTGTGGGAGTATGGGTTCGAGTCACTTCTGGGGTGTGAGTTTTCAGTTATATATAGTCCTGGGGACCATTCAGGCTTGTTTGCATTTGTGTTCCTCACGTGTGCCCCAAAGAATGAGGTGATTTGATAAAATGCTATGCCCAAGATTACCATCCGAGTGCCGGCGGGGAAGTGGTTCATATAGCCTCGGCTATCACTTCCTTATGTCCGGTCGTGATGGTCAAGCGGATTAAGGCGTCCCTGTACATACCAGTTGTGGGAGTATGGGTTCGAGTCACTTCTGGGGTGTGAGTTTTCAGTTGTATATAGTCCTGGGGACCATTCAGGCTTGTTTGCATTTGTGTTCCTCACGTGTGCCCCAAAGAATGAGGTGATTTGATAAAATGCTATGCCCAAGATTACCATCCGAGTGCCGGCGGGGAAGTGGTTCATATAGCCTCGGCTATCACTTCCTTATGTCCGGTCGTGATGGTCAAGCGGATTAAGGCGTCCCTGTACATACCAGTTGTGGGAGTATGGGTTCGAGTCACTTCTGGGGTGTGAGTTTTCAGTTATATATATATATATATATATATATATATATATATATATATATATATATATATATATATATATATATATATATATATATATGTCGTACCTAATAGCCAGAACTCACTTCTCAGCCTACTATGCAAGGCCCGATTTGCCTAATAAGCCAAGTTTTCATGAATTAGTTGTTTTTCGACTACCTAACCTACCTAACCTAACCTAACCTAACGTTTTCGGCTACCTAACCTAACATAACCTATAAAGATAGGTTAGGTTAGGTTAGGTAGGGTTGGTTAGGTTCGGTCATACATCTACGTTAATTTTAACTCCAATAAATAAATATTGACCTCATACATAATGAAATGGGTAGCTTTATCATTTCATAAGAAAAAAAATTGAGAAAATATATTAATTCAGGAAAACTTGGCTTATTAGGCAAATTGGGCCTTGCATAGTAGGCCAAAAAGTGCATTCTGGCTACTAGGTACGACATATATATATATATATATATATATATATATATATATATATATATATATATATATATATATATATATGTCGTACCTAGTAGCCAGAACGCACTTCTCAGCCTACTATGCAAGGCCCGATTTGCTTAATAAGCCAAGTTTTCCTGAATTAATATATTTTCTCTATTTTTTTTCTTATGAAATGATAAAACTGTTCATTTCATTATGTATGAGTTAAGTTCTTTTCATTTGAGTTAAAACTAATGTAGATATATAACCGAACCTAACCAACCCTAAAATGGTTAACATAAATTGATTGGAATATGTATGTGGACGCTCAGTCAGTGTTACTGTAATTTATATGGTTAACGTTTGAATGACTTAGTTTCCCCTCATTGTCACATTTTTTGTTACTATTTCGCAGTTCATTCTCACTCTCTCTGAATCCCGTGGACTAATTGTGCTCACGAGTGTTTGTTTAAGGTACGGTAACCGTAGGCTTTTCACACAATAATTTGCAACTATTTAAGAAGAAACATTTCTAAAGATTATCTAAGTTTCTAATAAATATTCTTTTTCCTAACATACAAGTCAATCACACAGTACCTAACTTCAGTCAGAAACACTTTTCTTACTATATCTCGTAACGTCTTTTGCATATATATCCTATCTTAAAAAATAACAATTTTAATTCATAACTGGCAACCCCCCTCCCCTCCAGAGCTTTCAAGGCCACCAAACGTCATTCCTTTCCCTTAACCTCTCCCAAATTATCTTTTGCACCAATACACAAACTAGGGGGCTTTATTGCTGAGTGGACGTCGCTCCCGACTCGTAATCCTAGCTCATTCGATCCCCCGGTGATGGCACAAACGGAAATCAGCAGAGTTTCTATCATTCTGATGCCCTCTGTCACTTAGCAGTAAATATGTAAATGAGCGTTAGACAGCTGTTGCAAGCTGCTTCCTGGGTGTGTGTGTGTGTCTGTGTGTGTATGGAATTTTTTTTTATTAGTTATTAATAATTGATTGATTGGCAGTTGAGAGGCGGGCCGAAAGAGCAGAGCTATACCCTCGCAAGCGCAACTAGGTGAACCCAACTAGATAAATACTAACAAACCACGATCTCGAACAATCAACTACACACACAACCCGACCTCCCCCCCCAACTCCCTAAATCACTCTACCTAAGTCATTAAAAAATTAAAACAAATCAATTAATACACCAAAAATACTAACTATAAATAAAGGAACCAAATTTGAGACATACAGCGACTCCAGCGTGGTCTACTCGGAAGAGAACGTGTTCTCATCTGGATAGATTGCGATCGAGCCTGTCGGAACGGGTGTGTAACTGCAGGGCACAAATATTTGTGTCCCCTCCTGTAGCTGCCTCTGTTTCGACAGGTTTCCTGGATAGCTAGAATTGACCTGGCCCTTGGAAAGTGGGGAAGGGGTGAAATCCGTTGGGCCCACGGATGGATACCTTGGATCCATGGACTTAGGGCAGGTCTAATCACCTGGGATTCGAACCCACGGTGGGAATAAGGGAGGAGATATGGGGAGGGGAAGGGGAAGGATGTTTCCTGGAACCAAACCTCACATAAACCCGGACACTCACACACACACACACCCTCACCCGAACTCTCACAGGGGCACTCACACTCACACACACCCATAGACTGTGATAAGGGAGACCATCTGAGGGGACACAGATGGCCTCGTGGACCCACAGGCATAACCGGACACACACGCAACCGGACTCTCACACACTCACACGGACACTCACAGGGATAAACACACACACAGACACACATCCATAGACACAAACTGTGATAAGGGAGACCATCTGAGGGGACACAGATGGCCTCCTGGACCCACAGGTATATATCAATATTTAAATATACATACATATATATAAATATAACATATTTTTAAAAAATAAATAAATAAAATAAAAAATAAATATATATATATATATATATATATATATATATATATATATATATATATATATATATATATATATATATATATATATATATATATATATATATGTGTGTATATCACGAAAATAAACACATGATTAAGAATGTGACAATGTCAGACCACGGAGGAAAAATGAAACAGGAATTTCCTTAAGTACTTTCGTATATTACGAAAGTATGACATATATATGACCTTCTGAAGATGTATTTAATATACGAAAGTACTTAAGGAAATTCCTGTTTCATTTTTCCTCCGTGGTTTGACAATGTCATATATATATATATATATATATATATATATATATATATATATATATATATATATATATATATATATATATATATATATATATATATATATATGTCGTACCTAGTAGCCAGAACGCACTTCTCAGCC
This sequence comes from Procambarus clarkii, assembly GCF_040958095.1. Taxonomy (NCBI): domain Eukaryota; kingdom Metazoa; phylum Arthropoda; class Malacostraca; order Decapoda; family Cambaridae; genus Procambarus; species Procambarus clarkii. Next base: position 12,406 of record NW_027190107.1, read on the forward strand.
TACTATGCAAGGCCCGATTTGCTTAATAAGCCAAGTTTTCCTGAATTAATATATTTTCTCTATTTTTTTTCTTATGAAATGATAAAACTGTTCATTTCATTATGTATGAGTTAAGTTCTTTTCATTTGAGTTAAAACTAATGTAGATATATAACCGAACCTAACCAACCCTAAAATGGTTAACATAAATTGATTGGAATATGTATGTGGACGCTCAGTCAGTGTTACTGTAATTTATATGGTTAACGTTTGAATGACATAGTTTCCCCTCATTGTCACATTTTTTGTTACTATTTCGCAGTTCATTCTCACTCTCTCTGAATCCCGTGGACTAATTGTGCTCACGAGTGTTTGTTTAAGGTACGGTAACCATAGGCTTTTCACACAATAATTTGCAACTATTTAAGAAGAAACATTTCTAAAGATTATCTAAGTTTCTAATAAATATTCTTTTTCCTAACATACAAGTCAATCACACAGTACCTAACTTCAGTCAGAAACACTTTTCTTACTATATCTCGTAACGTCTTTTGCATATATATCCTATCTTAAAAAATAACAATTTTAATTCATAACTGGCAACCCCCCTCCCCTCCAGAGCTTTCAAGGCCACCAAACGTCATTCCTTTCCCTTAACCTCTCCCAAATTATCTTTTGCACCAATACACAAACTAGGGGGCTTTATTGCTGAGTGGACGTCGCTCCCGACTCGTAATCCTAGCTCATTCGATCCCCCGGTGATGGCACAAACGGAAATCAGCAGAGTTTCTATCATTCTGATGCCCTCTGTCACTTAGCAGTAAATATGTAAATGAGCGTTAGACAGCTGTTGCAAGCTGCTTCCTGGGTGTGTGTGTGTGTCTGTGTGTGTATGGAATTTTTTTTTATTAGTTATTAATAATTGATTGATTGGCAGTTGAGAGGCGGGCCGAAAGAGCAGAGCTCAACCCTCGCAAGCGCAACTAGGTGAACCCAACTAGATAAATACTAACAAACCACGATCTCGAACAATCAACTACACACACAACCCGACCTCCCCTCCAACTCCCTAAATCACTCTACCTAAGTCATTAAAAAATTAAAACAAATCAATTAATACACCAAAAATACTAACTATAAATAAAGGAACCAAATTTGAGACATACAGCGACTCCAGCGTGGTCTACTCGGAAGAGAACGTGTTCTCATCTGGATAGATTGCGATCGAGCCTGTCGGAACGGGTGTGTAACTGCAGGGCACAAATATTTGTGTCCCCTCCTGTAGCTGCCTCTGTTTCGACAGGTTTCCTGGATAGCTAGAATTGACCTGGCCCTTGGAAAGTGGGGAAGGGGTGAAATCCGTTGGGCCCACGGATGGATACCTTGGATCCATGGACTTAGGGCAGGTCTAATCACCTGGGATTCGAACCCACGGTGGGAATAAGGGAGGAGATATGGGGAGGGGAAGGGGAAGGATGTTTCCTGGAACCAAACCTCACATAAACCCGGACACTCACACACACACACACCCTCACCCGAACACTCACAGGGGCACTCACACTCACACACACCCATAGACTGTGATAAGGGAGACCATCTGAGGGGACACAGATGGCCTCGTGGACCCACAGGCATAACCGGACACACACGCAACCGGACTCTCACACACTCACACGGACACTCACAGGGATAAACACACACACAGACACACATCCATAGACACAAACTGTGATAAGGGAGACCATCTGAGGGGACACAGATGGCCTACTGGACCCACAGGTATATATCAATATTTAAATATACATACATATATATAAATATAACATATTTTTAAAAAATAAATAAATAAAATAAAAAATAAATATATATATATATATATATATATATATATATATATATATATATATATATATATATATATATATATATATATATATATATATATATATATATATATATATATATATATATATATATATATATATATATATATATATATATATATATATATATGTGTGTATATCACAAAAATAAACACATGATTAAGAATGTGACAATGTCAGACCACGGAGGAAAAATGAAACAGGAATTTCCTTAAGTACTTTCGTATATTACGAAAGTATGACATATATATGACCTTCTGAAGATGTATTTAATATACGAAAGTACTTAAGGAAATTCCTGTTTCATTTTTCCTCCGTGGTTTGACAATGTAATATATATATATATATATATATATATATATATATAAATATATATATATATATATATATATATATATATATATATATATATATATATATATATATATATATGTCGTACCTAGTAGCCAGAACGCACTTCTCAGCCTACTATGCATGGCCCGATTTGCTTAATAAGCCAAGTTTTCCTGAATTAATATATTTTCTCTATTTTTTTTTCTTATGAAATGATAAAACTGTTCATTTCATTATGTATGAGTTAAGTTCTTTTCATTTGAGTTAAAACTAATGTAGATATATAACCGAACCTAACCAACCCTAAAATGGTTAACATAAATTGATTGGAATATGTATGTGGACGCTCAGTCAGTGTTACTGTAATTTATATGGTTAACGTTTGAATGACATAGTTTCCCCTCATTGTCACATTTTTTGTTACTATTTCGCAGTTCATTCTCACTCTCTCTGAATCCCGTGGACTAATTGTGCTCACGAGTGTTTGTTTAAGGTACGGTAACCATAGGCTTTTCACACAATAATTTGCAACTATTTAAGAAGAAACATTTCTAAAGATTATCTAAGTTTCTAATAAATATTCTTTTTCCTAACATACAAGTCAATCACACAGTACCTAACTTCAGTCAGAAACACTTTTCTTACTATATCTCGTAACGTCTTTTGCATATATATCCTATCTTAAAAAATAACAATTTTAATTCATAACTGGCAACCCCCCTCCCCTCCAGAGCTTTCAAGGCCACCAAACGTCATTCCTTTCCCTTAACCTCTCCCAAATTATCTTTTGCACCAATACACAAACTAGGGGGCTTTATTGCTGAGTGGACGTCGCTCCCGACTCGTAATCCTAGCTCATTCGATCCCCCGGTGATGGCACAAACGGAAATCAGCAGAGTTTCTATCATTCTGATGCCCTCTGTCACTTAGCAGTAAATATGTAAATGAGCGTTAGACAGCTGTTGCAAGCTGCTTCCTGGGTGTGTGTGTGTGTCTGTGTGTGTATGGAATTTTTTTTTATTAGTTATTAATAATTGATTGATTGGCAGTTGAGAGGCGGGCCGAAAGAGCAGAGCTCAACCCTCGCAAGCGCAACTAGGTGAACCCAACTAGATAAATACTAACAAACCACGATCTCGAACAATCAACTACACACACAACCCGACCTCCCCCCCCAACTCCCTAAATCACTCTACCTAAGTCATTAAAAAATTAAAACAAATCAATTAATACACCAAAAATACTAACTATAAATAAAGGAACCAAATTTGAGACATACAGCGACTCCAGCGTGGTCTACTCGGAAGAGAACGTGTTCTCATCTGGATAGATTGCGATCGAGCCTGTCGGAACGGGTGTGTAACTGCAGGGCACAAATATTTGTGTCCCCTCCTGTAGCTGCCTCTGTTTCGACAGGTTTCCTGGATAGCTAGAATTGACCTGGCCCTTGGAAAGTGGGGAAGGGGTGAAATCCGTTGGGCCCACGGATGGATACCTTGGATCCATGGACTTAGGGCAGGTCTAATCACCTGGGATTCGAACCCACGGTGGGAATAAGAGAGGAGATATGGGGAGGGGAAGGGGAAGGATGTTTCCTGGAACCAAACCTCACATAAACCCGGACACTCACACACACACACACCCTCACCCGAACACTCACAGGGGCACTCACACTCACACACACCCATAGACTGTGATAAGGGAGACCATCTGAGGGGACACAGATGGCCTCGTGGACCCACAGGCATAACCGAACACACACGCAACCGGACTCTCACACACTCACACGGACACTCACAGGGATAAACACACACACAGACACACATCCATAGACACAAACTGTGATAAGGGAGACCATCTGAGGGGACACAGATGGCCTCCTGGACCCACAGGTATATATCAATATTTAAATATACATACATATATATAAATATAACATATTTTTAAAAAATAAATAAATAAAATAAAAAATAAATATATATATATATATATATATATATATATATATATATATATATATATATATATATATATATATATATATATATATATATATATGTGTATATCACGAAAATAAACACATGATTAAGAATGTGACAATGTCAGACCACGGAGGAAAAATGAAACAGGAATTTCCTTAAGTACTTTCGTATATTACGAAAGTATGACATATATATGACCTTCTGAAGATGTATTTAATATACGAAAGTACTTAAGGAAATTCCTGTTTCATTTTTCCTCCGTGGTTTGACAATGTCATATATATATATATATATATATATATATATATATATATATATATATATATATATATATATATATATATATTTATATATATATATATATATATATATATATATATATATATATATATATATATATATATATATATATATATATATATATATATATATATGTCGTACCTAGTAGCCAGAACGCACTTCTCAGCCTACTATGCAAGGCCCGATTTGCTTAATAAGCCAAGTTTTCCTGAATTAATATATTTTCTCTATTTTTTTTCTTATGAAATGATAAAACTGTTCATTTCATTATGTATGAGTTAAGTTCTTTTCATTTGAGTTAAAACTAATGTAGATATATAACCGAACCTAACCAACCCTTAAATGGTTAACATAAATTGATTGGAATATGTATGTGGACGCTCAGTCAGTGTTACTGTAATTTATATGGTTAACGTTTGAATGACATAGTTTCCCCTCATTGTCACATTTTTTGTTACTATTTCGCAGTTCATTCTCACTCTCTCTGAATCCCGTGGACTAATTGTGCTCACGAGTGTTTGTTTAAGGTACGGTAACCATAGGCTTTTCACACAATAATTTGCAACTATTTAAGAAGAAACATTTCTAAAGATTATCTAAGTTTCTAATAAATATTCTTTTTCCTAACATACAAGTCAATCACACAGTACCTAACTTCAGTCAGAAACACTTTTCTTACTATATCTCGTAACGTCTTTTGCATATATATCCTATCTTAAAAAATAACAATTTTAATTCATAACTGGCAACCCCCCTCCCCTCCAGAGCTTTCAAGGCCACCAAACGTCATTCCTTTCCCTTAACCTCTCCCAAATTATCTTTTGCACCAATACACAAACTAGGGGGCTTTATTGCTGAGTGGACGTCGCTCCCGACTCGTAATCCTAGCTCATTCGATCCCCCGGTGATGGCACAAACGGAAATCAGCAGAGTTTCTATCATTCTGATGCCCTCTGTCACTTAGCAGTAAATATGTAAATGAGCGTTAGACAGCTGTTGCAAGCTGCTTCCTGGGTGTGTGTGTGTGTCTGTGTGTGTATGGAATTTTTTTTTATTAGTTATTAATAATTGATTGATTGGCAGTTGAGAGGCGGGCCGAAAGAGCAGAGCTCAACCCTCGCAAGCGCAACTAGGTGAACCCAACTAGATAAATACTAACAAACCACGATCTCGAACAATCAACTACACACACAACCCGACCTCCCCCCCCAACTCCCTAAATCACTCTACCTAAGTCATTAAAAAATTAAAACAAATCAATTAATACACCAAAAATACTAACTATAAATAAAGGAACCAAATTTGAGACATACAGCGACTCCAGCGTGGTCTACTCGGAAGAGAACGTGTTCTCATCTGGATAGATTGCGATCGAGCCTGTCGGAACGGGTGTGTAACTGCAGGGCACAAATATTTGTGTCCCCTCCTGTAGCTGCCTCTGTTTCGACAGGTTTCCTGGATAGCTAGAATTGACCTGGCCCTTGGAAAGTGGGGAAGGGGTGAAATCCGTTGGGCCCACGGATGGATACCTTGGATCCATGGACTTAGGGCAGGTCTAATCACCTGGGATTCGAACCCACGGTGGGAATAAGGGAGGAGATATGGGGAGGGGAAGGGGAAGGATGTTTCCTGGAACCAAACCTCACATAAACCCGGACACTCACACACACACACACCCTCACCCGAACACTCACAGGGGCACTCACACTCACACACACCCATAGACTGTGATAAGGGAGACCATCTGAGGGGACACAGATGGCCTCGTGGACCCACAGGCATAACCGGACACACACGCAACCGGACTCTCACACACTCACACGGCAACCCGTTCTCGCACTTTCGTATAGTCAATATTGACTGATTAAATACGTGCATATGTGACATACTAAACATACTAGTTTACCTTGAAAAGCTTCATAGAAAACACCAACCTTACCTAACCTTCTTAGTGTGTTAAGATAAGCATCTTATTGCTTCGTAATTACAATGATTACTTAATCTATTATAGGTATAGGTTAAGTAATAATTGTAATTACGAAGCAATAAGATGCTTATCTGAATATACTAAGAGGGTTAAGTAAGGTCAGTGTTTTCTATGAAGCTTTTCAAGGTAAACTAAAATATTCACAATAAATTAGTATGTCACATATGCACTTATTAAATAAGTCAATATTGACTGTAAGAAAGTGCGAGAACGGGTTGCACACGGACACTCACAGGGATAAACACACACACAGACACACATCCATAGACACAAACTGTGATAAGGGAGACCATCTGAGGGGACACAGATGGCCTCCTGGACCCACAGGTATATATCAATATTTAAATATACATACATATATATAAATATAACATATTTTTAAAAAATAAATAAATAAAATAAAAAATAAATATATATATATATATATATATATATATATATATATATATATATATATATATATATATATATATATATATATATATATATATATATATGTGTATATCACGAAAATAAACACATGATTAAGAATGTGACAATGTCAGACCACGGAGGAAAAATGAAACAGGAATTTCCTTAAGTACTTTCGTATATTGCGAAAGTATGACATATATATGACCTTCTGAAGATGTATTTAATATACGAAAGTACTTAAGGAAATTCCTGTTTCATTTTTCCTCCGTGGTTTGACAATGTCATATATATATATATATATATATATATATATATATATATATATATATATATATATATATATATATATATATATATATATATGTCGTACCTAGTAGCCAGAACGCACTTCTCAGCCTACTATGCAAGGCCCGATTTGCTTAATAAGCCAAGTTTTCCTGAATTAATATATTTTCTCTATTTTTTTTCTTATGAAATGATAAAACTGTTCATTTCATTATGTATGAGTTAAGTTCTTTTCATTTGAGTTAAAACTAATGTAGATATATAACCGAACCTAACCAACCCTAAAATGGTTAACATAAATTGATTGGAATATGTATGTGGACGCTCAGTCAGTGTTACTGTAATTTATATGGTTAACGTTTGAATGACATAGTTTCCCCTCATTGTCACATTTTTTGTTACTATTTCGCAGTTCATTCTCACTCTCTCTGAATCCCGTGGACTAATTGTGCTCACGAGTGTTTGTTTAAGGTACGGTAACCATAGGCTTTTCACACAATAATTTGCAACTATTTAAGAAGAAACATTTCTAAAGATTATCTAAGTTTCTAATAAATATTCTTTTTCCTAACATACAAGTCAATCACACAGTACCTAACTTCAGTCAGAAACACTTTTCTTACTATATCTCGTAACGTCTTTTGCATATATATCCTATCTTAAAAAATAACAATTTTAATTCATAACTGGCAACCCCCCTCCCCTCCAGAGCTTTCAAGGCCACCAAACGTCATTCCTTTCCCTTAACCTCTCCCAAATTATCTTTTGCACCAATACACAAACTAGGGGGCTTTATTGCTGAGTGGACGTCGCTCCCGACTCGTAATCCTAGCTCATTCGATCCCCCGGTGATGGCACAAACGGAAATCAGCAGAGTTTCTATCATTCTGATGCCCTCTGTCACTTAGCAGTAAATATGTAAATGAGCGTTAGACAGCTGTTGCAAGCTGCTTCCTGGGTGTGTGTGTGTGTCTGTGTGTGTATGGAATTTTTTTTTATTAGTTATTAATAATTGATTGATTGGCAGTTGAGAGGCGGGCCGAAAGAGCAGAGCTCAACCCTCGCAAGCGCAACTAGGTGAACCCAACTAGATAAATACTAACAAACCACGATCTCGAACAATCAACTACACACACAACCCGACCTCCCCCCCCAACTCCCTAAATCACTCTACCTAAGTCATTAAAAAATTAAAACAAATCAATTAATACACCAAAAATACTAACTATAAATAAAGGAACCAAATTTGAGACATACAGCGACTCCAGCGTGGTCTACTCGGAAGAGAACGTGTTCTCATCTGGATAGATTGCGATCGAGCCTGTCGGAACGGGTGTGTAACTGCAGGGCACAAATATTTGTGTCCCCTCCTGTAGCTGCCTCTGTTTCGACAGGTTTCCTGGATAGCTAGAATTGACCTGGCCCTTGGAAAGTAGGGAAGGGGTGAAATCCGTTGGGCCCACGGATGGATACCTTGGATCCATGGACTTAGGGCAGGTCTAATCACCTGGGATTCGAACCCACGGTGGGAATAAGGGAGGAGATATGGGGAGGGGAAGGGGAAGGATGTTTCCTGGAACCAAACCTCACATAAACCCGGACACTCACACACACACACCCTCACCCGAACACTCACAGGGGCACTCACACTCACACACACCCTTAGACTGTGATAAGGGAGACCATCTGAGGGGACACAGATGGCCTCGTGGACCCACAGGCATAACCGGACACACACGCAACCGGACTCTCACACACTCACACGGCAACCCGTTCTCGCACTTTCGTATAGTCAATATTGACTGATTAAATACGTGCATATGTGACATACTAAACATACTAGTTTACCTTGAAAAGCTTCATAGAAAACACCAACCTTACCTAACCTTCTTAGTGTGTTAAGATAAGCATCTTATTGCTTCGTAATTACAATGATTACTTAATCTATTATAGGTATAGGTTAAGTAATAATTGTAATTACGAAGCAATAAGATGCTTATCTGAATATACTAAGAGGGTTAAGTAAGGTCAGTGTTTTCTATGAAGCTTTTCAAGGTAAACTAAAATATTCACAATAAATTAGTATGTCACATATGCACTTATTAAATAAGTCAATATTGACTGTAAGAAAGTGCGAGAACGGGTTGCACACGGACACTCACAGGGATAAACACACACACAGACACACATCCATAGACACAAACTGTGATAAGGGAGACCATCTGAGGGGACACAGATGGCCTCCTGGACCCACAGGTATATATCAATATTTAAATATACATACATATATATAAATATAACATATTTTTAAAAAATAAATAAATAAAATAAAAAATAAATATATATATATATATATATATATATATATATATATATATATATATATATATATATATATATATATATATATATATATATATATATATATATATATGTGTATATCACGAAAATAAACACATGATTAAGAATGTGACAATGTCAGACCACGGAGGAAAAATGAAACAGGAATTTCCTTAAGTACTTTCGTATATTGCGAAAGTATGACATATATATGACCTTCTGAAGATGTATTTAATATACGAAAGTACTTAAGGAAATTCCTGTTTCATTTTTCCTCCGTGGTTTGACAATGTCATATATATATATATATATATATATATATATATATATATATATATATATATATATATATATATATATATATATATATATATATATATATATATATATATATATATATATATATATATATATGTCGTACCTAGTAGCCAGAACGCACTTCTCAGCCTACTATGCAAGGCCCGATTTGCTTAATAAGCCAAGTTTTCCTGAATTAATATATTTTCTCTATTTTTTTTCTTATGAAATGATAAAACTGTTCATTTCATTATGTATGAGTTAAGTTCTTTTCATTTGAGTTAAAACTAATGTAGATATATAACCGAACCTAACCAACCCTAAAATGGTTAACATAAATTGATTGGAATATGTATGTGGACGCTCAGTCAGTGTTACTGTAATTTATATGGTTAACGTTTGAATGACATAGTTTCCCCTCATTGTCACATTTTTTGTTACTATTTCGCAGTTCATTCTCACTCTCTCTGAATCCCGTGGACTAATTGTGCTCACGAGTGTTTGTTTAAGGTACGGTAACCATAGGCTTTTCACACAATAATTTGCAACTATTTAAGAAGAAACATTTCTAAAGATTATCTAAGTTTCTAATAAATATTCTTTTTCCTAACATACAAGTCAATCACACAGTACCTAACTTCAGTCAGAAACACTTTTCTTACTATATCTCGTAACGTCTTTTGCATATATATCCTATCTTAAAAAATAACAATTTTAATTCATAACTGGCAACCCCCCTCCCCTCCAGAGCTTTCAAGGCCACCAAACGTCATTCCTTTCCCTTAACCTCTCCCAAATTATCTTTTGCACCAATACACAAACTAGGGGGCTTTATTGCTGAGTGGACGTCGCTCCCGACTCGTAATCCTAGCTCATTCGATCCCCCGGTGATGGCACAAACGGAAATCAGCAGAGTTTCTATCATTCTGATGCCCTCTGTCACTTAGCAGTAAATATGTAAATGAGCGTTAGACAGCTGTTGCAAGCTGCTTCCTGGGTGTGTGTGTGTGTCTGTGTGTGTATGGAATTTTTTTTTATTAGTTATTAATAATTGATTGATTGGCAGTTGAGAGGCGGGCCGAAAGAGCAGAGCTCAACCCTCGCAAGCGCAACTAGGTGAACCCAACTAGATAAATACTAACAAACCACGATCTCGAACAATCAACTACACACACAACCCGACCTCCCCCCCCAACTCCCTAAATCACTCTACCTAAGTCATTAAAAAATTAAAACAAATCAATTAATACACCAAAAATACTAACTATAAATAAAGGAACCAAATTTGAGACATACAGCGACTCCAGCGTGGTCTACTCGGAAGAGAACGTGTTCTCATCTGGATAGATTGCGATCGAGCCTGTCGGAACGGGTGTGTAACTGCAGGGCACAAATATTTGTGTCCCCTCCTGTAGCTGCCTCTGTTTCGACAGGTTTCCTGGATAGCTAGAATTGACCTGGCCCTTGGAAAGTGGGGAAGGGGTGAAATCCGTTGGGCCCACGGATGGATACCTTGGATCCATGGACTTAGGGCAGGTCTAATCACCTGGGATTCGAACCCACGGTGGGAATAAGGGAGGAGATATGGGGAGGGGAAGGGGAAGGATGTTTCCTGGAACCAAACCTCACATAAACCCGGACACTCACACACACACACACCCTCACCCGAACACTCACAGGGGCACTCACACTCACACACACCCATAGACTGTGATAAGGGAGACCATCTGAGGGGACACAGATGGCCTCGTGGACCCACAGGCATAACCGGACACACACGCAACCGGACTCTCACACACTCACACGGCAACCCGTTCTCGCACTTTCGTATAGTCAATATTGACTGATTAAATACGTGCATATGTGACATACTAAACATACTAGTTTACCTTGAAAAGCTTCATAGAAAACACCAACCTTACCTAACCTTCTTAGTGTGTTAAGATAAGCATCTTATTGCTTCGTAATTACAATGATTACTTAATCTATTATAGGTATAGGTTAAGTAATAATTGTAATTACGAAGCAATAAGATGCTTATCTGAATATACTAAGAGGGTTAAGTAAGGTCAGTGTTTTCTATGAAGCTTTTCAAGGTAAACTAAAATATTCACAATAAATTAGTATGTCACATATGCACTTATTAAATAAGTCAATATTGACTGTAAGAAAGTGCGAGAACGGGTTGCACACGGACACTCACAGGGATAAACACACACACAGACACACATCCATAGACACAAACTGTGATAAGGGAGACCATCTGAGGGGACACAGATGGCCTCCTGGACCCACAGGTATATATCAATATTTAAATATACATACATATATATAAATATAACATATTTTTAAAAAATAAATAAATAAAATAAAAAATAAATATATATATATATATATATATATATATATATATATATATATATATATATATATATATATATATATATATATATATATATATATATATGTGTATATCACGAAAATAAACACATGATTAAGAATGTGACAATGTCAGACCACGGAGGAAAAATGAAACAGGAATTTCCTTAAGTACTTTCGTATATTGCGAAAGTATGACATATATATGACCTTCTGAAGATGTATTTAATATACGAAAGTACTTAAGGAAATTCCTGTTTCATTTTTCCTCCGTGGTTTGACAATGTCATATATATATATATATATATATATATATATATATATATATATATATATATATATATATATATATATATATATATATATATATATATATATATATGTCGTACCTAGTAGCCAGAACGCACTTCTCAGCCTACTATGCAAGGCCCGATTTGCTTAATAAGCCAAGTTTTCCTGAATTAATATATTTTCTCTATTTTTTTTCTTATGAAATGATAAAACTGTTCATTTCATTATGTATGAGTTAAGTTCTTTTCATTTGAGTTAAAACTAATGTAGATATATAACCGAACCTAACCAACCCTAAAATGGTTAACATAAATTGATTGGAATATGTATGTGGACGCTCAGTCAGTGTTACTGTAATTTATATGGTTAACGTTTGAATGACATAGTTTCCCCTCATTGTCACATTTTTTGTTACTATTTCGCAGTTCATTCTCACTCTCTCTGAATCCCGTGGACTAATTGTGCTCACGAGTGTTTGTTTAAGGTACGGTAACCATAGGCTTTTCACACAATAATTTGCAACTATTTAAGAAGAAACATTTCTAAAGATTATCTAAGTTTCTAATAAATATTCTTTTTCCTAACATACAAGTCAATCACACAGTACCTAACTTCAGTCAGAAACACTTTTCTTACTATATCTCGTAACGTCTTTTGCATATATATCCTATCTTAAAAAATAACAATTTTAATTCATAACTGGCAACCCCCCTCCCCTCCAGAGCTTTCAAGGCCACCAAACGTCATTCCTTTCCCTTAACCTCTCCCAAATTATCTTTTGCACCAATACACAAACTAGGGGGCTTTATTGCTGAGTGGACGTCGCTCCCGACTCGTAATCCTAGCTCATTCGATCCCCCGGTGATGGCACAAACGGAAATCAGCAGAGTTTCTATCATTCTGATGCCCTCTGTCACTTAGCAGTAAATATGTAAATGAGCGTTAGACAGCTGTTGCAAGCTGCTTCCTGGGTGTGTGTGTGTGTCTGTGTGTGTATGGAATTTTTTTTTATTAGTTATTAATAATTGATTGATTGGCAGTTGAGAGGCGGGCCGAAAGAGCAGAGCTCAACCCTCGCAAGCGCAACTAGGTGAACCCAACTAGATAAATACTAACAAACCACGATCTCGAACAATCAACTACACACACAACCCGACCTCCCCCCCCAACTCCCTAAATCACTCTACCTAAGTCATTAAAAAATTAAAACAAATCAATTAATACACCAAAAATACTAACTATAAATAAAGGAACCAAATTTGAGACATACAGCGACTCCAGCGTGGTCTACTCGGAAGAGAACGTGTTCTCATCTGGATAGATTGCGATCGAGCCTGTCGGAACGGGTGTGTAACTGCAGGGCACAAATATTTGTGTCCCCTCCTGTAGCTGCCTCTGTTTCGACAGGTTTCCTGGATAGCTAGAATTGACCTGGCCCTTGGAAAGTGGGGAAGGGGTGAAATCCGTTGGGCCCACGGATGGATACCTTGGATCCATGGACTTAGGGCAGGTCTAATCACCTGGGATTCGAACCCACGGTGGGAATAAGGGAGGAGATATGGGGAGGGGAAGGGGAAGGATGTTTCCTGGAACCAAACCTCACATAAACCCGGACACTCACACACACACACACCCTCACCCGAACACTCACAGGGGCACTCACACTCACACACACCCATAGACTGTGATAAGGGAGACCATCTGAGGGGACACAGATGGCCTCGTGGACCCACAGGCATAACCGGACACACACGCAACCGGACTCTCACACACTCACACGGCAACCCGTTCTCGCACTTTCGTATAGTCAATATTGACTGATTAAATACGTGCATATGTGACATACTAAACATACTAGTTTACCTTGAAAAGCTTCATAGAAAACACCAACCTTACCTAACCTTCTTAGTGTGTTAAGATAAGCATCTTATTGCTTCGTAATTACAATGATTACTTAATCTATTATAGGTATAGGTTAAGTAATAATTGTAATTACGAAGCAATAAGATGCTTATCTGAATATACTAAGAGGGTTAAGTAAGGTCAGTGTTTTCTATGAAGCTTTTCAAGGTAAACTAAAATATTCACAATAAATTAGTATGTCACATATGCACTTATTAAATAAGTCAATATTGACTGTAAGAAAGTGCGAGAACGGGTTGCACACGGACACTCACAGGGATAAACACACACACAGACACACATCCATAGACACAAACTGTGATAAGGGAGACCATCTGAGGGGACACAGATGGCCTCCTGGACCCACAGGTATATATCAATATTTAAATATACATACATATATATAAATATAACATATTTTTAAAAAATAAATAAATAAAATAAAAAATAAATATATATATATATATATATATATATATATATATATATATATATATATATATATATATATATATATATATATATATATGTGTATATCACGAAAATAAACACATGATTAAGAATGTGACAATGTCAGACCACGGAGGAAAAATGAAACAGGAATTTCCTTAAGTACTTTCGTATATTGCGAAAGTATGACATATATATGACCTTCTGAAGATGTATTTAATATACGAAAGTACTTAAGGAAATTCCTGTTTCATTTTTCCTCCGTGGTTTGACAATGTCATATATATATATATATATATATATATATATATATATATATATATATATATATATATATATATATATATATATATATATATATATATATATATGTCGTACCTAGTAGCCAGAACGCACTTCTCAGCCTACTATGCAAGGCCCGATTTGCTTAATAAGCCAAGTTTTCCTGAATTAATATATTTTCTCTATTTTTTTTCTTATGAAATGATAAAACTGTTCATTTCATTATGTATGAGTTAAGTTCTTTTCATTTGAGTTAAAACTAATGTAGATATATAACCGAACCTAACCAACCCTAAAATGGTTAACATAAATTGATTGGAATATGTATGTGGACGCTCAGTCAGTGTTACTGTAATTTATATGGTTAACGTTTGAATGACATAGTTTCCCCTCATTGTCACATTTTTTGTTACTATTTCGCAGTTCATTCTCACTCTCTCTGAATCCCGTGGACTAATTGTGCTCACGAGTGTTTGTTTAAGGTACGGTAACCATAGGCTTTTCACACAATAATTTGCAACTATTTAAGAAGAAACATTTCTAAAGATTATCTAAGTTTCTAATAAATATTCTTTTTCCTAACATACAAGTCAATCACACAGTACCTAACTTCAGTCAGAAACACTTTTCTTACTATATCTCGTAACGTCTTTTGCATATATATCCTATCTTAAAAAATAACAATTTTAATTCATAACTGGCAACCCCCCTCCCCTCCAGAGCTTTCAAGGCCACCAAACGTCATTCCTTTCCCTTAACCTCTCCCAAATTATCTTTTGCCCCAATACACAAACTAGGGGGCTTTATTGCTGAGTGGACGTCGCTCCCGACTCGTAATCCTAGCTCATTCGATCCCCCGGTGATGGCACAAACGGAAATCAGCAGAGTTTCTATCATTCTGATGCCCTCTGTCACTTAGCAGTAAATATGTAAATGAGCGTTAGACAGCTGTTGCAAGCTGCTTCCTGGGTGTGTGTGTGTGTCTGTGTGTGTATGGAATTTTTTTTTAATAGTTATTAATAATTGATTGATTGGCAGTTGAGAGGCGGGCCGAAAGAGCAGAGCTCAACCCTCGCAAGCGCAACTAGGTGAACCCAACTAGATAAATACTAACAAACCACGATCTCGAACAATCAACTACACACACAACCCGACCTCCCCCCCAACTCCCTAAATCACTCTACCTAAGTCATTAAAAAATTAAAACAAATCAATTAATACACCAAAAATACTAACTATAAATAAAGGAACCAAATTTGAGACATACAGCGACTCCAGCGTGGTCTACTCGGAAGAGAACGTGTTCTCATCTGGATAGATTGCGATCGAGCCTGTCGGAACGGGTGTGTAACTGCAGGGCACAAATATTTGTGTCCCCTCCTGTAGCTGCCTCTGTTTCGACAGGTTTCCTGGATAGCTAGAATTGACCTGGCCCTTGGAAAGTGGGGAAGGGGTGAAATCCGTTGGGCCCACGGATGGATACCTTGGATCCATGGACTTAGGGCAGGTCTAATCACCTGGGATTCGAACCCACGGTGGGAATAAGAGAGGAGATATGGGGAGGGGAAGGGGAAGGATGTTTCCTGGAACCAAACCTCACATAAACCCGGACACTCACACACACACACACCCTCACCCGAACACTCACAGGGGCACTCACACTCACACACACCCATAGACTGTGATAAGGGAGACCATCTGAGGGGACACAGATGGCCTCGTGGACCCACAGGCATAACCGGACACACACGCAACCGGACTCTCACACACTCACACGGACACTCACAGGGATAAACACACACACAGACACACATCCATAGACACAAACTGTGATAAGGGAGACCATCTGAGGGGACACAGATGGCCTCCTGGACCCACAGGTATATATCAATATTTAAATATACATACATATATATAAATATAACATATTTTTAAAAAATAAATAAATAAAATAAAAAATAAATATATATATATATATATATATATATGCGAACAAGCCTGAATGGTCCCCAGGACATATGCAACTGAAAACTCACACCCCAGAAGTGACTCGAACCCATACTCCCAGAAGCAACGCATCTGGTATGTACAAGACGCCTTAATCCACTTGACCATCACGACCGGACAAAATGAGGTGATAGCCGAGGCTATTTGAACCACCCCACCGCCGGCACTCGGATAGTTATCTTGGGCATAGCATTTTACCAAATCACCTCATTCTTTGGGGCAACACGTGAGGAACACAAATGCGAACAAGCCTGAATGGTCCCCAGGACATATGCAACTGAAAACTCACACCCCAGAAGTGACTCGAACCCATACTCCCAGAAGCAACGCATCTGGTATGTACAAGACGCCTTAATCCACTTGACCATCACGACCGGACAAAATGAGGTGATAGCCGAGGCTATTTGAACCACCCCACCGCCGGCACTCGGATAGTTATCTTGGGCATAGCATTTTACCAAATCACCTCATTCTTTGGGGCAACACGTGAGGAACACAAATGCGAACAAGCCTGAATGGTCCCCAGGACATATGCAACTGAAAACTCACACCCCAGAAGTGACTCGAACCCATACTCCCAGAATCAACGCATCTGGTATGTACAAGACGCCTTAATCCACTTGACCATCACGACCGGACAAAATGAGGTGATAGCCGAGGCTATTTGAACCACCCCACCGCCGGCACTCGGATAGTTATCTTGGGCATAGCATTTTACCAAATCACCTCATTCTTTGGGGCAACACGTGAGGAACACAAATGCGAACAAGCCTGAATGGTCCCCAGGACATATGCAACTGAAAACTCACACCCCAGAAGTGACTCGAACCCATACTCCCAGAAGCAACGCATCTGGTATGTACAAGACGCCTTAATCCACTTGACCATCACGACCGGACAAAATGAGGTGATAGCCGAGGCTATTTGAACCACCCCACCGCCGGCACTCGGATAGTTATCTTGGGCATAGCATTTTACCAAATCACCTCATTCTTTGGGGCAACACGTGAGGAACACAAATGCGAACAAGCCTGAATGGTCCCCAGGACATATGCAACTGAAAACTCACACCCCAGAAGTGACTCGAACCCATACTCCCAGAAGCAACGCATCTGGTATGTACAAGACGCCTTAATCCACTTGACCATCACGACCGGACAAAATGAGGTGATAGCCGAGGCTATTTGAACCACCCCACCGCCGGCACTGGGATAGTTATCTTGGGCATAGCATTTTACCAAATCACCTCATTCTTTGGGGCAACACGTGAGGAACACAAATGCGAACAAGCCTGAATGGTCCCCAGGACATATGCAACTGAAAACTCACACCCCAGAAGTGACTCGAACCCATACTCCCAGAAGCAACGCATCTGGTATGTACAAGACGCCTTAATCCACTTGACCATCACGACCGGACAAAATGAGGTGATAGCCGAGGCTATTTGAACCACCCCACCGCCGGCACTCGGATAGTTATCTTGGGCATAGCATTTTACCAAATCACCTCATTCTTTGGGGCAACACGTGAGGAACACAAATGCGAACAAGCCTGAATGGTCCCCAGGACATATGCAACTGAAAACTCACACCCCCCAGAAGTGACTCGAACCCATACTCCCAGAAGCAACGCATCTGGTATGTACAAGACGCCTTAATCCACTTGACCATCACGACCGGACAAAATGAGGTGATAGCCGAGGCTATTTGAACCACCCCACCGCCGGCACTCGGATAGTTATCTTGGGCATAGCATTTTACCAAATCACCTCATTCTTTGGGGCAACACGTGAGGAACACAAATGCGAACAAGCCTGAATGGTCCCCAGGACATATGCAACTGAAAACTCACACCCCAGAAGTGACTCGAACCCATACTCCCAGAAGCAACGCATCTGGTATGTACAAGACGCCTTAATCCACTTGACCATCACGACCGGACAAAATGAGGTGATAGCCGAGGCTATTTGAACCACCCCACCGCCGGCACTCGGATAGTTATCTTGGGCATAGCATTTTACCAAATCACCTCATTCTTTGGGGCAACACGTGAGGAACACAAATGCGAACAAGCCTGAATGGTCCCCAGGACATATGCAACTGAAAACTCACACCCCAGAAGTGACTCGAACCCATACTCCCAGAAGCAACGCATCTGGTATGTACAAGACGCCTTAATCCACTTGACCATCACGACCGGACAAAATGAGGTGATAGCCGAGGCTATTTGAACCACCCCACCGCCGGCACTCGGATAGTTATCTTGGGCATAGCATTTTACCAAATCACCTCATTCTTTGGGGCAACACGTGAGGAACACAAATGCGAACAAGCCTGAATGGTCCCCAGGACATATGCAACTGAAAACTCACACCCCAGAAGTGACTCGAACCCATACTCCCAGAAGCAACGCATCTGGTATGTACAAGACGCCTTAATCCACTTGACCATCACGACCGGACAAAATGAGGTGATAGCCGAGGCTATTTGAACCACCCCACCGCCGGCACTCGGATAGTTATCTTGGGCATAGCATTTTACCAAATCACCTCATTCTTTGGGGCAACACGTGAGGAACACAAATGCGAACAAGCCTGAATGGTCCCCAGGACATATGCAACTGAAAACTCACACCCCAGAAGTGACTCGAACCCATACTCCCAGAAGCAACGCATCTGGTATGTACAAGACGCCTTAATCCACTTGACCATCACGACCGGACAAAATGAGGTGATAGCCGAGGCTATTTGAACCACCCCACCGCCGGCACTCGGATAGTTATCTTGGGCATAGCATTTTACCAAATCACCTCATTCTTTGGGGCAACACGTGAGGAACACAAATGCGAACAAGCCTGAATGGTCCCCAGGACATATGCAACTGAAAACTCACACCCCAGAAGTGACTCGAACCCATACTCCCAGAAGCAACGCATCTGGTATGTACAAGACGCCTTAATCCACTTGACCATCACGACCGGACAAAATGAGGTGATAGCCGAGGCTATTTGAACCACCCCACCGCCGGCACTCGGATAGTTATCTTGGGCATAGCATTTTACCAAATCACCTCATTCTTTGGGGCAACACGTGAGGAACACAAATGCGAACAAGCCTGAATGGTCCCCAGGACATATGCAACTGAAAACTCACACCCCAGAAGTGACTCGAACCCATACTCCCAGAAGCAACGCATCTGGTATGTACAAGACGCCTTAATCCACTTGACCATCACGACCGGACAAAATGAGGTGATAGCCGAGGCTATTTGAACCACCCCACCGCCGGCACTCGGATAGTTATCTTGGGCATAGTATTTTACCAAATCACCTCATTCTTTGGGGCAACACGTGAGGAACACAAATGCGAACAAGCCTGAATGGTCCCCAGGACATATGCAACTGAAAACTCACACCCCAGAAGTGACTCGAACCCATACTCCCAGAAGCAACGCATCTGGTATGTACAAGACGCCTTAATCCACTTGACCATCACGACCGGACAAAATGAGGTGATAGCCGAGGCTATTTGAACCACCCCACCGCCGGCATTCGGATAGTTATCTTGGGCATAGCATTTTACCAAATCACCTCATTCTTTGGGGCAACACGTGAGGAACACAAATGCGAACAAGCCTGAATGGTCCCCAGGACATATGCAACTGAAAACTCACACCCCAGAAGTGACTCGAACCCATACTCCCAGAAGCAACGCATCTGGTATGTACAAGACGCCTTAATCCACTTGACCATCACGACCGGACAAAATGAGGTGATAGCCGAGGCTATTTGAACCACCCCACCGCCGGCACTCGGATAGTTATCTTGGGCATAGCATTTTACCAAATCACCTCATTCTTTGGGGCAACACGTGAGGAACACAAATGCGAACAAGCCTGAATGGTCCCCAGGACATATGCAACTGAAAACTCACACCCCAGAAGTGACTCGAACCAAGGATGAGGTTCGAATGAGGTGATTTGGTAAAATGCTATGCCCAAGATAACTATCCGAGTGCCGGCGGTGGGGTGGTTCAAATAGCCTCGGCTATCACCTCATTTTGTCCGGTCGTGATGGTCAAGTGGATTAAGGCGTCTTGTACATACCAGATGCGTTGCTTCTGGGAGTATGGGTTCGAGTCACTTCTGGGGTGTGAGTTTTCAGTTGCATATGTCCTGGGGACCATTCAGGCTTGTTCGCATTTGTGTTCCTCACGTGTTGCCCCAAAGAATGAGGTGATTTGGTAAAATGCTATGCCCAAGATAACTATCCGAGTGCCGGCGGTGGGGTGGTTCAAATAGCCTCGGCTATCACCTCATTTTGTCCGGTCGTGATGGTCAAGTGGATTAAGGCGTCTTGTACATACCAGATGCGTTGCTTCTGGGAGTATGGGTTCGAGTCACTTCTGGGGTGTGAGTTTTCAGTTGCATATGTCCTGGGGACCATTCAGGCTTGTTCGCATTTGTGTTCCTCACGTGTTGCCCCAAAGAATGAGGTGATTTGGTAAAATGCTATGCCCAAGATAACTATCCGAGTGCCGGCGGTGGGGTGGTTCAAATAGCCTCGGCTATCACCTCATTTTGTCCGGTCGTGATGGTCAAGTGGATTAAGGCGTCTTGTACATACCAGATGCGTTGCTTCTGGGAGTATGGGTTCGAGTCACTTCTGGGGTGTGAGTTTTCAGTTGCATATGTCCTGGGGACCATTCAGGCTTGTTCGCATTTGTGTTCCTCACGTGTTGCCCCAAAGAATGAGGTGATTTGGTAAAATGCTATGCCCAAGATAACTATCCGAGTGCCGGCGGTGGGGTGGTTCAAATAGCCTCGGCTATCACCTCATTTTGTCCGGTCGTGATGGTCAAGTGGATTAAGGCGTCTTGTACATACCAGATGCGTTGCTTCTGGGAGTATGGGTTCGAGTCACTTCTGGGGTGTGAGTTTTCAGTTGCATATGTCCTGGGGACCATTCAGGCTTGTTCGCATTTGTGTTCCTCACGTGTTGCCCCAAAGAATGAGGTGATTTGGTAAAATGCTATGCCCAAGATAACTATCCGAGTGCCGGCGGTGGGGTGGTTCAAATAGCCTCGGCTATCACCTCATTTTGTCCGGTCGTGATGGTCAAGTGGATTAAGGCGTCTTGTACATACCAGATGCGTTGCTTCTGGGAGTATGGGTTCGAGTCACTTCTGGGGTGTGAGTTTTCAGTTGCATATGTCCTGGGGACCATTCAGGCTCGTTCGCATTTGTGTTCCTCACGTGTTGCCCCAAAGAATGAGGTGATTTGGTAAAATGCTATGCCCAAGATAACTATCCGAGTGCCGGCGGTGGGGTGGTTCAAATAGCCTCGGCTATCACCTCATTTTGTCCGGTCGTGATGGTCAAGTGGATTAAGGCGTCTTGTACATACCAGATGCGTTGCTTCTGGGAGTATGGGTTCGAGTCACTTCTGGGGTGTGAGTTTTCAGTTGCATATGTCCTGGGGACCATTCAGGCTTGTTCGCATTTGTGTTCCTCACGTGTTGCCCCAAAGAATGAGGTGATTTGGTAAAATGCTATGCCCAAGATAACTATCCGAGTGCCGGCGGTGGGGTGGTTCAAATAGCCTCGGCTATCACCTCATTTTGTCCGGTCGTGATGGTCAAGTGGATTAAGGCGTCTTGTACATACCAGATGCGTTGCTTCTGGGAGTATGGGTTCGAGTCACTTCTGGGGTGTGAGTTTTCAGTTGCATATGTCCTGGGGACCATTCAGGCTTGTTCGCATTTGTGTTCCTCACGTGTTGCCCCAAAGAATGAGGTGATTTGGTAAAATGCTATGCCCAAGATAACTATCCGAGTGCCGGCGGTGGGGTGGTTCAAATAGCCTCGGCTATCACCTCATTTTGTCCGGTCGTGATGGTCAAGTGGATTAAGGCGTCTTGTACATACCAGATGCGTTGCTTCTGGGAGTATGGGTTCGAGTCACTTCTGGGGTGTGAGTTTTCAGTTGCATATGTCCTGGGGACCATTCAGGCTTGTTCGCATTTGTGTTCCTCACGTGTTGCCCCAAAGAATGAGGTGATTTGGTAAAATGCTATGCCCAAGATAACTATCCGAGTGCCGGCGGTGGGGTGGTTCAAATAGCCTCGGCTATCACCTCATTTTGTCCGGTCGTGATGGTCAAGTGGATTAAGGCGTCTTGTACATACCAGATGCGTTGCTTCTGGGAGTATGGGTTCGAGTCACTTCTGGGGTGTGAGTTTTCAGTTGCATATGTCCTGGGGACCATTCAGGCTTGTTCGCATTTGTGTTCCTCACGTGTTGCCCCAAAGAATGAGGTGATTTGGTAAAATGCTATGCCCAAGATAACTATCCGAGTGCCGGCGGTGGGGTGGTTCAAATAGCCTCGGCTATCACCTCATTTTGTCCGGTCGTGATGGTCAAGTGGATTAAGGCGTCTTGTACATACCAGATGCGTTGCTTCTGGGAGTATGGGTTCGAGTCACTTCTGGGGTGTGAGTTTTCAGTTGCATATGTCCTGGGGACCATTCAGGCTTGTTCGCATTTGTGTTCCTCACGTGTTGCCCCAAAGAATGAGGTGATTTGGTAAAATGCTATGCCCAAGATAACTATCCGAGTGCCGGCGGTGGGGTGGTTCAAATAGCCTCGGCTATCACCTCATTTTGTCCGGTCGTGATGGTCAAGTGGATTAAGGCGTCTTGTACATACCAGATGCGTTGCTTCTGGGAGTATGGGTTCGAGTCACTTCTGGGGTGTGAGTTTTCAGTTGCATATGTCCTGGGGACCATTCAGGCTTGTTCGCATTTGTGTTCCTCACGTGTTGCCCCAAAGAATGAGGTGATTTGGTAAAATGCTATGCCCAAGATAACTATCCGAGTGCCGGCGGTGGGGTGGTTCAAATAGCCTCGGCTATCACCTCATTTTGTCCGGTCGTGATGGTCAAGTGGATTAAGGCGTCTTGTACATACCAGATGCGTTGCTTCTGGGAGTATGGGTTCGAGTCACTTCTGGGGTGTGAGTTTTCAGTTATATATATATATATATATATATATATATATATATATATATATATATATATATATATATATATATATATATATATATATATATATATATATATATATATATATATATATATATATATATATATATGTGTATATCACGAAAATAAACACATGATTAAGAATGTGACAATGTCAGACCACGGAGGAAAAATGAAACAGGAATTTCCTTAAGTACTTTCGTATATTACGAAAGTATGACATATATATGACCTTCTGAAGATGTATTTAATATACGAAAGTACTTAAGGAAATTCCTGTTTCATTTTTCCTCCGTGGTTTGACAATGTCATATATATATATATATATATATATATATATATATATATATATATATATATATATATATATATATATATATATATATATATATATATATGTCGTACCTAGTAGCCAGAACGCACTTCTCAGCCTACTATGCAAGGCCCGATTTGCTTAATAAGCCAAGTTTTCCTGAATTAATATATTTTCTCTATTTTTTTTCTTATGAAATGATAAAACTGTTCATTTCATTATGTATGAGTTAAGTTCTTTTCATTTGAGTTAAAACTAATGTAGATATATAACCGAACCTAACCAACCCTAAAATGGTTAACATAAATTGATTGGAATATGTATGTGGACGCTCAGTCAGTGTTACTGTAATTTATATGGTTAACGTTTGAATGACATAGTTTCCCCTCATTGTCACATTTTTTGTTACTATTTCGCAGTTCATTCTCACTCTCTCTGAATCCCGTGGACTAATTGTGCTCACGAGTGTTTGTTTAAGGTACGGTAACCATAGGCTTTTCACACAATAATTTGCAACTATTTAAGAAGAAACATTTCTAAAGATTATCTAAGTTTCTAATAAATATTCTTTTTCCTAACATACAAGTCAATCACACAGTACCTAACTTCAGTCAGAAACACTTTTCTTACTATATCTCGTAACGTCTTTTGCATATATATCCTATCTTAAAAAATAACAATTTTAATTCATAACTGGCAACCCCCCTCCCCTCCAGAGCTTTCAAGGCCACCAAACGTCATTCCTTTCCCTTAACCTCTCCCAAATTATCTTTTGCACCAATACACAAACTAGGGGGCTTTATTGCTGAGTGGACGTCGCTCCCGACTCGTAATCCTAGCTCATTCGATCCCCCGGTGATGGCACAAACGGAAATCAGCAGAGTTTCTTTCATTCTGATGCCCTCTGTCACTTAGCAGTAAATATGTAAATGAGCGTTAGACAGCTGTTGCAAGCTGCTTCCTGGGTGTGTGTGTGTGTCTGTGTGTGTATGGAATTTTTTTTTAATAGTTATTAATAATTGATTGATTGGCAGTTGAGAGGCGGGCCGAAAGAGCAGAGCTCAACCCTCGCAAGCGCAACTAGGTGAACCCAACTAGATAAATACTAACAAACCACGATCTCGAACAATCAACTACACACACAACCCGACCTCCCCCCCCCAACTCCCTAAATCACTCTACCTAAGTCATTAAAAAATTAAAACAAATCAATTAATACACCAAAAATACTAACTATAAATAAAGGAACCAAATTTGAGACATACAGCGACTCCAGCGTGGTCTACTCGGAAGAGAACGTGTTCTCATCTGGATAGATTGCGATCGAGCCTGTCGGAACGGGTGTGTAACTGCAGGGCACAAATATTTGTGCCCCCTCCTGTAGCTGCCTCTGTTTCGACAGGTTTCCTGGATAGCTAGAATTGACCTGGCCCTTGGAAAGTGGGGAAGGGGTGAAATCCGTTGGGCCCACGGATGGATACCTTGGATCCATGGACTTAGGGCAGGTCTAATCACCTGGGATTCGAACCCACGGTGGGAATAAGAGAGGAGATATGGGGAGGGGAAGGGGAAGGATGTTTCCTGGAACCAAACCTCACATAAACCCGGACACTCACACACACACACACCCTCACCCGAACACTCACAGGGGCACTCACACTCACACACACCCATAGACTGTGATAAGGGAGACCATCTGAGGGGACACAGATGGCCTCGTGGACCCACAGGCATAACCGGACACACACGCAACCGGACTCTCACACACTCACACGGACACTCACAGGGATAAACACACACACAGACACACATCCATAGACACAAACTGTGATAAGGGAGACCATCTGAGGGGACACAGATGGCCTCCTGGACCCACAGGTATATATCAATATTTAAATATACATACATATATATAAATATAACATATTTTTAAAAAATAAATAAAAAATAAATATATATATATATATATATATATATATATATATATATATATATATATATATATATATATATATATATATATATATATATATATATATATATATATATATATATATATATGTGTATATCACGAAAATAAACACATGATTAAGAATGTGACAATGTCAGACCACGGAGGAAAAATGAAACAGGAATTTCCTTAAGTACTTTCGTATATTACGAAAGTATGACATATATATGACCTTCTGAAGATGTATTTAATATACGAAAGTACTTAAGGAAATTCCTGTTTCATTTTTCCTCCGTGGTTTGACAATGTCATATATATATATATATATATATATATATATATATATATATATATATATATATATATATATATATATATATATATATATATATATATATATGTCGTACCTAGTAGCCAGAACGCACTTCTCAGCCTACTATGCAAGGCCCGATTTGCTTAATAAGCCAAGTTTTCCTGAATTAATATATTTTCTCTATTTTTTTTCTTATGAAATGATAAAACTGTTCATTTCATTATGTATGAGTTAAGTTCTTTTCATTTGAGTTAAAACTAATGTAGATATATAACCGAACCTAACCAACCCTAAAATGGTTAACATAAATTGATTGGAATATGTATGTGGACGCTCAGTCAGTGTTACTGTAATTTATATGGTTAACGTTTGAATGACATAGTTTCCCCTCATTGTCACATTTTTTGTTACTATTTCGCAGTTCATTCTCACTCTCTCTGAATCCCGTGGACTAATTGTGCTCACGAGTGTTTGTTTAAGGTACGGTAACCATAGGCTTTTCACACAATAATTTGCAACTATTTAAGAAGAAACATTTCTAAAGATTATCTAAGTTTCTAATAAATATTCTTTTTCCTAACATACAAGTCAATCACACAGTACCTAACTTCAGTCAGAAACACTTTTCTTACTATATCTCGTAACGTCTTTTGCATATATATCCTATCTTAAAAAATAACAATTTTAATTCATAACTGGCAACCCCCCTCCCCTCCAGAGCTTTCAAGGCCACCAAACGTCATTCCTTTCCCTTAACCTCTCCCAAATTATCTTTTGCACCAATACACAAACTAGGGGGCTTTATTGCTGAGTGGACGTCGCTCCCGACTCGTAATCCTAGCTCATTCGATCCCCCGGTGATGGCACAAACGGAAATCAGCAGAGTTTCTATCATTCTGATGCCCTCTGTCACTTAGCAGTAAATATGTAAATGAGCGTTAGACAGCTGTTGCAAGCTGCTTCCTGGGTGTGTGTGTGTGTCTGTGTGTGTATGGAATTTTTTTTTATTAGTTATTAATAATTGATTGATTGGCAGTTGAGAGGCGGGCCGAAAGAGCAGAGCTCAACCCTCGCAAGCGCAACTAGGTGAACCCAACTAGATAAATACTAACAAACCACGATCTCGAACAATCAACTACACACACAACCCGACCTCCCCCCCCAACTCCCTAAATCACTCTACCTAAGTCATTAAAAAATTAAAACAAATCAATTAATACACCAAAAATACTAACTATAAATAAAGGAACCAAATTTGAGACATACAGCGACTCCAGCGTGGTCTACTCGGAAGAGAACGTGTTCTCATCTGGATAGATTGCGATCGAGCCTGTCGGAACGGGTGTGTAACTGCAGGGCACAAATATTTGTGTCCCCTCCTGTAGCTGCCTCTGTTTCGACAGGTTTCCTGGATAGCTAGAATTGACCTGGCCCTTGGAAAGTGGGGAAGGGGTGAAATCCGTTGGGCCCACGGATGGATACCTTGGATCCATGGACTTAGGGCAGGTCTAATCACCTGGGATTCGAACCCACGGTGGGAATAAGGGAGGAGATATGGGGAGGGGAAGGGGAAGGATGTTTCCTGGAACCAAACCTCACATAAACCCGGACACTCACACACACACACACCCTCACCCGAACACTCACAGGGGCACTCACACTCACACACACCCATAGACTGTGATAAGGGAGACCATCTGAGGGGACACAGATGGCCTCGTGGACCCACAGGCATAACCGGACACACACGCAACCGGACTCTCACACACTCACACGGACACTCACAGGGATAAACACACACACAGACACACATCCATAGACACAAACTGTGATAAGGGAGACCATCTGAGGGGACACAGATGGCCTCCTGGACCCACAGGTATATATCAATATTTAAATATACATACATATATATAAATATAACATATTTTTAAAAAATAAATAAATAAAATAAAAAATAAATATATATATATATATATATATATATATATATATATATATATATATATATATATATATATATATATATATATATATATATATATATATATATGTGTGTATATCACGAAAATAAACACATGATTAAGAATGTGACAATGTCAGACCACGGAGGAAAAATGAAACAGGAATTTCCTTAAGTACTTTCGTATATTACGAAAGTATGACATATATATGACCTTCTGAAGATGTATTTAATATACGAAAGTACTTAAGGAAATTCCTGTTTCATTTTTCCTCCGTGGTTTGACAATGTCATATATATATATATATATATATATATATATATATATATATATGTCGTACCTAGTAGCCAGAACGCACTTCTCAGCCTACTATGCAAGGCCCGATTTGCTTAATAAGCCAAGTTTTCCTGAATTAATATATTTTCTCTATTTTTTTTCTTATGAAATGATAAAACTGTTCATTTCATTATGTATGAGTTAAGTTCTTTTCATTTGAGTTAAAACTAATGTAGATATATAACCGAACCTAACCAACCCTAAAATGGTTAACATAAATTGATTGGAATATGTATGTGGACGCTCAGTCAGTGTTACTGTAATTTATATGGTTAACGTTTGAATGACATAGTTTCCCCTCATTGTCACATTTTTTGTTACTATTTCGCAGTTCATTCTCACTCTCTCTGAATCCCGTGGACTAATTGTGCTCACGAGTGTTTGTTTAAGGTACGGTAACCATAGGCTTTTCACACAATAATTTGCAACTATTTAAGAAGAAACATTTCTAAAGATTATCTAAGTTTCTAATAAATATTCTTTTTCCTAACATACAAGTCAATCACACAGTACCTAACTTCAGTCAGAAACACTTTTCTTACTATATCTCGTAACGTCTTTTGCATATATATCCTATCTTAAAAAATAACAATTTTAATTCATAACTGGCAACCCCCCTCCCCTCCAGAGCTTTCAAGGCCACCAAACGTCATTCCTTTCCCTTAACCTCTCCCAAATTATCTTTTGCACCAATACACAAACTAGGGGGCTTTATTGCTGAGTGGACGTCGCTCCCGACTCGTAATCCTAGCTCATTCGATCCCCCGGTGATGGCACAAACGGAAATCAGCAGAGTTTCTATCATTCTGATGCCCTCTGTCACTTAGCAGTAAATATGTAAATGAGCGTTAGACAGCTGTTGCAAGCTGCTTCCTGGGTGTGTGTGTGTGTCTGTGTGTGTATGGAATTTTTTTTTATTAGTTATTAATAATTGATTGATTGGCAGTTGAGAGGCGGGCCGAAAGAGCAGAGCTCAACCCTCGCAAGCGCAACTAGGTGAACCCAACTAGATAAATACTAACAAACCACGATCTCGAACAATCAACTACACACACAACCCGACCTCCCCCCCCAACTCCCTAAATCACTCTACCTAAGTCATTAAAAAATTAAAACAAATCAATTAATACACCAAAAATACTAACTATAAATAAAGGAACCAAATTTGAGACATACAGCGACTCCAGCGTGGTCTACTCGGAAGAGAACGTGTTCTCATCTGGATAGATTGCGATCGAGCCTGTCGGAACGGGTGTGTAACTGCAGGGCACAAATATTTGTGTCCCCTCCTGTAGCTGCCTCTGTTTCGACAGGTTTCCTGGATAGCTAGAATTGACCTGGCCCTTGGAAAGTGGGGAAGGGGTGAAATCCGTTGGGCCCACGGATGGATACCTTGGATCCATGGACTTAGGGCAGGTCTAATCACCTGGGATTCGAACCCACGGTGGGAATAAGGGAGGAGATATGGGGAGGGGAAGGGGAAGGATGTTTCCTGGAACCAAACCTCACATAAACCCGGACACTCACACACACACACACCCTCACCCGAACACTCACAGGGGCACTCACACTCACACACACCCATAGACTGTGATAAGGGAGACCATCTGAGGGGACACAGATGGCCTCGTGGACCCACAGGCATAACCGGACACACACGCAACCGGACTCTCACACACTCACACGGACACTCACAGGGATAAACACACACACAGACACACATCCATAGACACAAACTGTGATAAGGGAGACCATCTGAGGGGACACAGATGGCCTCCTGGACCCACAGGTATATATCAATATTTAAATATACATACATATATATAAATATAACATATTTTTAAAAAATAAATAAATAAAATAAAAAATAAATATATATATATATATATATATATATATATATATATATATATATATATATATATATATATATATATATATATATATATATGTGTGTATATCACGAAAATAAACACATGATTAAGAATGTGACAATGTCAGACCACGGAGGAAAAATGAAACAGGAATTTCCTTAAGTACTTTCGTATATTACGAAAGTATGACATATATATGACCTTCTGAAGATGTATTTAATATACGAAAGTACTTAAGGAAATTCCTGTTTCATTTTTCCTCCGTGGTTTGACAATGTCATATATATATATATATATATATATATATATATGTCGTACCTAGTAGCCAGAACGCACTTCTCAGCCTACTATGCAAGGCCCGATTTGCTTAATAAGCCAAGTTTTCCTGAATTAATATATTTTCTCTATTTTTTTTCTTATGAAATGATAAAACTGTTCATTTCATTATGTATGAGTTAAGTTCTTTTCATTTGAGTTAAAACTAATGTAGATATATAACCGAACCTAACCAACCCTAAAATGGTTAACATAAATTGATTGGAATATGTATGTGGACGCTCAGTCAGTGTTACTGTAATTTATATGGTTAACGTTTGAATGACATAGTTTCCCCTCATTGTCACATTTTTTGTTACTATTTCGCAGTTCATTCTCACTCTCTCTGAATCCCGTGGACTAATTGTGCTCACGAGTGTTTGTTTAAGGTACGGTAACCATAGGCTTTTCACACAATAATTTGCAACTATTTAAGAAGAAACATTTCTAAAGATTATCTAAGTTTCTAATAAATATTCTTTTTCCTAACATACAAGTCAATCACACAGTACCTAACTTCAGTCAGAAACACTTTTCTTACTATATCTCGTAACGTCTTTTGCATATATATCCTATCTTAAAAAATAACAATTTTAATTCATAACTGGCAACCCCCCTCCCCTCCAGAGCTTTCAAGGCCACCAAACGTCATTCCTTTCCCTTAACCTCTCCCAAATTATCTTTTGCACCAATACACAAACTAGGGGGCTTTATTGCTGAGTGGACGTCGCTCCCGACTCGTAATCCTAGCTCATTCGATCCCCCGGTGATGGCACAAACGGAAATCAGCAGAGTTTCTATCATTCTGATGCCCTCTGTCACTTAGCAGTAAATATGTAAATGAGCGTTAGACAGCTGTTGCAAGCTGCTTCCTGGGTGTGTGTGTGTGTCTGTGTGTGTATGGAATTTTTTTTTATTAGTTATTAATAATTGATTGATTGGCAGTTGAGAGGCGGGCCGAAAGAGCAGAGCTCAACCCTCGCAAGCGCAACTAGGTGAACCCAACTAGATAAATACTAACAAACCACGATCTCGAACAATCAACTACACACACAACCCGACCTCCCCCCCCAACTCCCTAAATCACTCTACCTAAGTCATTAAAAAATTAAAACAAATCAATTAATACACCAAAAATACTAACTATAAATAAAGGAACCAAATTTGAGACATACAGCGACTCCAGCGTGGTCTACTCGGAAGAGAACGTGTTCTCATCTGGATAGATTGCGATCGAGCCTGTCGGAACGGGTGTGTAACTGCAGGGCACAAATATTTGTGTCCCCTCCTGTAGCTGCCTCTGTTTCGACAGGTTTCCTGGATAGCTAGAATTGACCTGGCCCTTGGAAAGTGGGGAAGGGGTGAAATCCGTTGGGCCCACGGATGGATACCTTGGATCCATGGACTTAGGGCAGGTCTAATCACCTGGGATTCGAGCCCACGGTGGGAATAAGGGAGGAGATATGGGGAGGGGAAGGGGAAGGATGTTTCCTGGAACCAAACCTCACATAAACCCGGACACTCACACACACACACACCCTCACCCGAACACTCACAGGGGCACTCACACTCACACACACCCATAGACTGTGATAAGGGAGACCATCTGAGGGGACACAGATGGCCTCGTGGACCCACAGGCATAACCGGACACACACGCAACCGGACTCTCACACACTCACACGGACACTCACAGGGATAAACACACACACAGACACACATCCATAGACACAAACTGTGATAAGGGAGACCATCTGAGGGGACACAGATGGCCTCCTGGACCCACAGGTATATATCAATATTTAAATATACATACATATATATAAATATAACATATTTTTAAAAAATAAATAAATAAAATAAAAAATAAATATATATATATATATATATATATATATATATATATATATATATATATGTGTGTATATCACGAAAATAAACACATGATTAAGAATGTGACAATGTCAGACCACGGAGGAAAAATGAAACAGGAATTTCCTTAAGTACTTTCGTATATTACGAAAGTATGACATATATATGACCTTCTGAAGATGTATTTAATATACGAAAGTACTTAAGGAAATTCCTGTTTCATTTTTCCTCCGTGGTTTGACAATGTCATATATATATATATATATATATATATATATATATATATATATATATATATATATATATATATATATATATATATATATATATATATATATATATATATATATATGTCGTACCTAGTAGCCAGAACGCACTTCTCAGCCTACTATGCAAGGCCCGATTTGCTTAATAAGCCAAGTTTTCCTGAATTAATATATTTTCTCTATTTTTTTTCTTATGAAATGATAAACTGTTCATTTCATTATGTATGAGTTAAGTTCTTTTCATTTGAGTTAAAACTAATGTAGATATATAACCGAACCTAACCAACCCTAAAATGGTTAACATAAATTGATTGGAATATGTATGTGGACGCTCAGTCAGTGTTACTGTAATTTATATGGTTAACGTTTGAATGACATAGTTTCCCCTCATTGTCACATTTTTTGTTACTATTTCGCAGTTCATTCTCACTCTCTCTGAATCCCGTGGACTAATTGTGCTCACGAGTGTTTGTTTAAGGTACGGTAACCATAGGCTTTTCACACAATAATTTGCAACTATTTAAGAAGAAACATTTCTAAAGATTATCTAAGTTTCTAATAAATATTCTTTTTCCTAACATACAAGTCAATCACACAGTACCTAACTTCAGTCAGAAACACTTTTCTTACTATATCTCGTAACGTCTTTTGCATATATATCCTATCTTAAAAAATAACAATTTTAATTCATAACTGGCAACCCCCCTCCCCTCCAGAGCTTTCAAGGCCACCAAACGTCATTCCTTTCCCTTAACCTCTCCCAAATTATCTTTTGCACCAATACACAAACTAGGGGCTTTATTGCTGAGTGGACGTCGCTCCCGACTCGTAATCCTAGCTCATTCGATCCCCCGGTGATGGCACAAACGGAAATCAGCAGAGTTTCTATCATTCTGATGCCCTCTGTCACTTAGCAGTAAATATGTAAATGAGCGTTAGACAGCTGTTGCAAGCTGCTTCCTGGGTGTGTGTGTGTGTCTGTGTGTGTATGGAATTTTTTTTTATTAGTTATTAATAATTGATTGATTGGCAGTTGAGAGGCGGGCCGAAAGAGCAGAGCTCAACCCTCGCAAGCGCAACTAGGTGAACCCAACTAGATAAATACTAACAAACCACGATCTCGAACAATCAACTACACACACAACCCGACCTCCCCCCCCAACTCCCTAAATCACTCTACCTAAGTCATTAAAAAATTAAAACAAATCAATTAATACACCAAAAATACTAACTATAAATAAAGGAACCAAATTTGAGACATACAGCGACTCCAGCGTGGTCTACTCGGAAGAGAACGTGTTCTCATCTGGATAGATTGCGATCGAGCCTGTCGGAACGGGTGTGTAACTGCAGGGCACAAATATTTGTGTCCCCCTCCTGTAGCTGCCTCTGTTTCGACAGATTTCCTGGATAGCTAGAATTGACCTGGCCCTTGGAAAGTGGGGAAGGGGTGAAATCCGTTGGGCCCACGGATGGATACCTTGGATCCATGGACTTAGGGCAGGTCTAATCACCTGGGATTCGAACCCACGGTGGGAATAAGGGAGGAGATATGGGGAGGGGAAGGGGAAGGATGTTTCCTGGAACCAAACCTCACATAAACCCGGACACTCACACACACACACACCCTCACCCGAACACTCACAGGGGCACTCACACTCACACACACCCATAGACTGTGATAAGGGAGACCATCTGAGGGGACACAGATGGCCTCGTGGACCCACAGGCATAACCGGACACACACGCAACCGGACTCTCACACACTCACACGGACACTCACAGGGATAAACACACACACAGACACACATCCATAGACACAAACTGTGATAAGGGAGACCATCTGAGGGGACACAGATGGCCTCCTGGACCCACAGGTATATATCAATATTTAAATATACATACATATATATAAATATAACATATTTTTAAAAAATAAATAAATAAAATAAAAAATAAATATATATATATATATATATATATATATATATATATATATATATATATATATATAGTATATATTATATATATATATATATATATATATATATATATATATATATGTGTGTGTATATCACGAAAATAAACACATGATTAAGAATGTGACAATGTCAGACCACGGAGGAAAAAATGAAACAGGAATTTCCTTAAGTACTTTCGTATATTACGAAAGTATGACATATATATGACCTTCTGAAGATGTATTTAATATACGAAAGTACTTAAGGAAATTCCTGTTTCATTTTTCCTCCGTGGTTTGACAATGTCATATATATATATATATATATATATATATATATATATATATATATATATATATATATATATATATATATATATATATATATATATATATATATATATATATATATATGTCGTACCTAGTAGCCAGAACGCACTTCTCAGCCTACTATGCAAGGCCCGATTTGCTTAATAAGCCAAGTTTTCCTGAATTAATATATTTTCTCTATTTTTTTTCTTATGAAAATGATAAAACTGTTCATTTCATTATGTATGAGTTAAGTTCTTTTCATTTGAGTTAAAACTAATGTAGATATATAACCGAACCTAACCAAACCCTAAAATGGTTAACATAAATTGATTGGAATATGTATGTGGACGCTCAGTCAGTGTTACTGTAATTTATATGGTTAACGTTTGAATGACATAGTTTCCCCTCATTGTCACATTTTTTGTTACTATTTCGCAGTTCATTCTCACTCTCTCTGAATCCCGTGGACTAATTGTGCTCACGAGTGTTTGTTTAAGGTACGGTAACCATAGGCTTTTCACACAATAATTTGCAACTATTTAAGAAGAAACATTTCTAAAGATTATCTAAGTTTCTAATAAATATTCTTTTTCCTAACATACAAGTCAATCACACAGTACCTAACTTCAGTCAGAAACACTTTTCTTACTATATCTCGTAACGTCTTTTGCATATATATCCTATCTTAAAAAATAACAATTTTAATTCATAACTGGCAACCCCCCTCCCCTCCAGAGCTTTCAAGGCCACCAAACGTCATTCCTTTCCCTTAAACCTCTCCCAAATTATCTTTTGCACCAATACACAAACTAGGGGGCTTTATTGCTGAGTGGACGTCGCTCCCGACTCGTAATCCTAGCTCATTCGATCCCCCGGTGATGGCACAAACGGAAATCAGCAGAGTTTCTATCATTCTGATGCCCTCTGTCACTTAGCAGTAAATATGTAAATGAGCGTTAGACAGCTGTTGCAAGCTGCTTCCTGGGTGTGTGTGTGTGTCTGTGTGTGTATGGAATTTTTTTTTATTAGTTTATTAATAATTGATTGATTGGCAGTTGAGAGGCGGGCCGAAAGAGCAGAGCTCAACCCTCGCAAGCGCAACTAGGTGAACCCAACTAGATAAATACTAACAAACCACGATCTCGAACAATCAACTACACACACAACCCGACCTCCCCCCCAACTCCCTAAATCACTCTACCTAAGTCATTAAAAAATTAAAACAAATCAATTAATACACCAAAAATACTAACTATAAATAAAGGAACCAAATTTGAGACATACAGCGACTCCAGCGTGGTCTACTCGGAAGAGAACGTGTTCTCATCTGGATAGATTGCGATCGAGCCTGTCGGAACGGGTGTGTAAACTGCAGGGCACAAATATTTGTGTCCCCTCCTGTAGCTGCCTCTGTTTCGACAGGTTTCCTGGATAGCTAGAATTGACCTGGCCCTTGGAAAGTGGGGAAGGGGTGAAATCCGTTGGGCCCACGGATGGATACCTTGGATCCATGGACTTAGGGCAGGTCTAATCACCTGGGATTCGAACCCACGGTGGGAATAAGGGAGGAGATATGGGGAGGGGGAAGGGGAAGGATGTTTCCTGGAACCAAACCTCACATAAACCCGGACACTCACACACACACACACCCTCACCCGAACACTCACAGGGGCACTCACACTCACACACACCCATAGACTGTGATAAGGGAGACCATCTGAGGGGACACAGATGGCCTCGTGGACCCACAGGCATAACCGGACACACACGCAACCGGACTCTCACACACTCACACGGACACTCACAGGGATAAACACACACACAGACACACATCCATAGACACAAACTGTGATAAGGGAGACCATCTGAGGGGACACAGATGGCCTCCTGGACCCACAGGTAATATCAATATTTAAATATACATACATATATATAAATATAACATATTTTTAAAAAATAAATAAATAAAATAAAAAATAATATATATATATATATATATATATATATATTATATATAGTATATATATATATGTGTGTATATCACGAAAATAAACACATGATTAAGAATGTGACAATGTCAGACCACGGAGGAAAAATGAAACAGGAATTTCCTTAAGTACTTTCGTATATTACGAAAGTATGACATATATATGACCTTCTGAAGATGTATTTAATATACGAAAGTACTTAAGGAAATTCCTGTTTCATTTTTCCTCCGTGGTTTGACAATGTCATATATATATATATATATATATATATATATATATATATATATATATATATATATATATATATATATATATATATATATATATGTCGTACCTAGTAGCCAGAACGCACTTCTCAGCCTACTATGCAAGGCCCGATTTGCTTAATAAGCCAAGTTTCCTGAATTAATATATTTTCTCTATTTTTTTTCTTATGAAATGATAAAACTGTTCATTTCATTATGTATGAGTTAAAGTTCTTTTCATTTGAGTTACAAACTAATGTAGATATATAACCGAACCTAACCAACCCTAAAATGGTTAACATAAATTGATTGGAATATGTATGTGGACGCTCAGTCAGTGTTACTGGTAATTTATATGGTTAACGTTTGAATGACATAGTTTCCCCTCATTGTCACATTTTTTGTTACTATTTCGCAGTTCATTCTCACTCTCTCTGAATCCCGTGGACTAATTGTGCTCACGAGTGTTTTGTTTAAGGTACGGTAACCATAGGCTTTTCACACAATAATTTGCAACTATTTAAGAAGAAAACATTTCTAAAGATTATCTAAGTTTCTAATAAATATTCTTTTTCCTAACATACAAGTCAATCACACAGTACCTAACTTCAGTCAGAAACACTTTCTTACTATATCTCGTAACGTCTTTTGCATATATATCCTATCTTAAAAAAATAACAATTTTAATTCATAACTGGCAACCCCCCTCCCCTCCAGAGCTTTCAAGGCACCAAACGTCATTCCTTTCCCTTAACCTCTCCCAAATTATCTTTTGCACCAATACACAAACTAGGGGCTTTATTGCTGAGTGGACGTCGCTCCCGACCTCGTAATCCTAGCTCATTCGATCCCCCGGTGATGGCACAAACGGAAATCAGCAGAGTTTCTATCATTCTGATGCCCTCTGTCACTTAGCAGTAAATATGTAAATGAGCGTTAGACAGCTGTTGCAAGCTGCTTCCTGGGTGTGTGTGTGTGTCTGTGTGTGTATGGAATTTTTTTTTATTAGTTTATTAATAATTGATTGATTGGCAGTTGAGAGGCGGGCCGAAAGAGCAGAGCTCAACCCTCGCAAGCGCAACTAGGTGAACCCAACTAGATAATACTAACAAACCACGATCTCGAACAATCAACTACACACACAACCCGACCTCCCCCCCCAACTCCCTAAATCACTCTACCTAAGTCATTAAAAAATTAAAACAAATCAATTAATACACCAAAAATACTAACTATAAATAAAGGAACCAAATTTGAGACATACAGCGACTCCAGCGTGGTCTACTCGGAAGAGAACGTGTTCTCATCTGGATAGATTGCGATCGAGCCTGTCGGAACGGGTGTGTAACTGCAGGGCACAAATATTTGTGTCCCCTCCTGTAGCTGCCTCTGTTTCGACAGGTTTCCTGGATAGCTAGAATTGACCTGGCCCTTGGAAAGTGGGGAAGGGGTGAAATCCGTTGGGCCCACGGATGGATACCTTGGATCCATGGACTTAGGGCAGGTCTAATCACCTGGGATTCGAACCCACGGTGGGAATAAGGGAGGAGATATGGGGAGGGGAAGGGGAAGGATGTTTCCTGGAACCAAACCTCACATAAACCCGGACACTCACACACACACACACCCTCACCCGAACACTCACAGGGGCACTCACACTCACACACACCCATAGACTGTGATAAGGGAGACCATCTGAGGGGACACAGATGGCCTCGTGGACCCACAGGCATAACCGGACACACACGCAACCGGACTCTCACACACTCACACGGACACTCACAGGGATAAACACACACACAGACACACATCCATAGACACAAACTGTGATAAGGGAGACCATCTGAGGGGACACAGATGGCCTCCTGGACCCACAGGTATATATCAATATTTAAATATACATACATATATATAAATATAACATATTTTTAAAAAATAAATAAATAAAATAAAAATAAATAATATATATATATATATATATATATATATATATATATATATATATATATATATATATATATATATATATATATATATATATATATATATATATATATATGTGTGTGTATATCACGAAAATAAACACATGATTAAGAATGTGACAATGTCAGACCACGGAGGAAAAATGAAACAGGAATTTCCTTAAGTACTTTCGTATATTACGAAAGTATGACATATATATGACCTTCTGAAGATGTATTTAATATACGAAAGTACTTAAGGAAATTCCTGTTTCATTTTTCCTCCGTGGTTTGACAATGTCATATATATATATATATATATATATATATATATATATATATATATATATATATATATATATATATATATATATATATATATATATATATATATATATATATATATATATGTCGTACCTAGTAGCCAGAACGCACTTCTCAGCCTACTATGCAAGGCCCGATTTGCTTAATAAGCCAAGTTTTCCTGAATTAATATATTTTCTCTATTTTTTTTCTTATGAAATGATAAAACTGTTCATTTCATTATGTATGAGTTAAGTTCTTTTCATTTGAGTTAAAACTAATGTAGATATATAACCGAACCTAACCAACCCTAAAATGGTTAACATAAATTGATTGGAATATGTATGTGGACGCTCAGTCAGTGTTACTGTAATTTATATGGTTAACGTTTGAATGACATAGTTTCCCCTCATTGTCACATTTTTTGTTACTATTTCGCAGTTCATTCTCACTCTCTCTGAATCCCGTGGACTAATTGTGCTCACGAGTGTTTGTTTAAGGTACGGTAACCATAGGCTTTTCACACAATAATTTGCAACTATTTAAGAAGAAACATTTCTAAAGATTATCTAAGTTTCTAATAAATATTCTTTTTCCTAACATACAAGTCAATCACACAGTACCTAACTTCAGTCAGAAACACTTTTCTTACTATATCTCGTAACGTCTTTTGCATATATATCCTATCTTAAAAAATAACAATTTTAATTCATAACTGGCAACCCCCCCCCCTCCAGAGCTTTCAAGGCCACCAAACGTCATTCCTTTCCCTTAACCTCTCCCAAATTATCTTTTGCACCAATACACAAACTAGGGGGCTTTATTGCTGAGTGGACGTCGCTCCCGACTCGTAATCCTAGCTCATTCGATCCCCCGGTGATGGCACAAACGGAAATCAGCAGAGTTTCTATCATTCTGATGCCCTCTGTCACTTAGCAGTAAATATGTAAATGAGCGTTAGACAGCTGTTGCAAGCTGCTTCCTGGGTGTGTGTGTGTCTGTGTGTGTATGGAATTTTTTTTTATTAGTTATTAATAATTGATTGATTGGCAGTTGAGAGGCGGGCCGAAAGAGCAGAGCTCAACCCTCGCAAGCGCAACTAGGTGAACCCAACTAGATAAATACTAACAAACCACGATCTCGAACAATCAACTACACACACAACCCGACCTCCCCCCCCAACTCCCTAAATCACTCTACCTAAGTCATTAAAAAATTAAAACAAATCAATTAATACACCAAAAATACTAACTATAAATAAAGGAACCAAATTTGAGACATACAGCGACTCCAGCGTGGTCTACTCGGAAGAGAACGTGTTCTCATCTGGATAGATTGCGATCGAGCCTGTCGGAACGGGTGTGTAACTGCAGGGCACAAATATTTGTGTCCCCTCCTGTAGCTGCCTCTGTTTCGACAGGTTTCCTGGATAGCTAGAATTGACCTGGCCCTTGGAAAGTGGGGAAGGGGTGAAATCCGTTGGGCCCACGGATGGATACCTTGGATCCATGGACTTAGGGCAGGTCTAATCACCTGGGATTCGAACCCACGGTGGGAATAAGGGAGGAGATATGGGGAGGGGAAGGGGAAGGATGTTTCCTGGAACCAAACCTCAATAACCCACATAAACCCGGACACTCACA
>NW_027190108.1:0-54161 GCF_040958095.1 Procambarus clarkii
GTCTTGTCCTTTCTCTCTTGGTTGTTTCAGGACCGTCATCTTATGCCTAACACTGTCACCTCATATTGTACGGCGCTGGCGGAGCCGCTTCAGCTTGCCTTCGGTATCGATGTTACGTCTGCGCCGTTTCACAAGTTGTCTCCTGCTTTGTTTCACCTCCGGCCTGCTCATGCGCCACCTGAGCCGTCCTGGTCTTTGGACAGAGTGCTCGCTTACCTTTCGTCTCCTCGTTTCGTCGTGGCCCCTTCGGTCCAGGATTGTTTCTCCAAGGCTCTTTTTTCTTGACATTAGCCTCTGGGGGTCGGGTCGGGAAGCTTCATGCTCTCCTCCGGCACAGGGGTTTCTGTTCTTTCGGTCGTGACAATTGTTTTGTTCGCCTGCAGCCGTCTCCCTCTTTCTGGCGAAGAATGAGACTGCTGCATTCTGGAGGTGTCCGTGGGTGGTTGATACTTGGTTGGTTCGGCCGGGGGTTCATCATGCTTTGTGTCCGGTTGTGGCTTTTTGCCGTTATTTGCACGCCACAGCTTCTGTGTCTGGGGACGAGGTTTGGGTAGATCCGGTTTCCCTTCTTCCCTGTTCGCGGGTTCGGGTCTCCCAGGTCGTCCGCAGGGTTATCAAATCCAGCCAGCCTGCGGTTTATCCCCCTGCCCATGACGTCTGTAAGTTCGCGGGTCTTGCTGCCGTCTTTGGGAACATGTCTTGGTCTGATATTCGGGAGAGGGGTTTTGGTGGTCGAACACGGTGCTGGCTGCTCGTTACCTCGTTAATGTCCCTGGGCCCCATCGGGCCTGTGTTGCTTTGGGTCGGTGGTTGCAGCCAGTTGTCTCGACTTCGAGTTGAGGAGTGAGCGACGACCGCGTCCCGGGTAAGTCCCCTCTTTTTCCGTCTGTGGGTAGTTAGCTCTGAGGAGCCGACAGGGCTCCCCCAGAAAACCAGGTTGAATGTAATAAAATGCAATTTTCTGGGTGAGTCCCAGAGGCTTCCCGGCATCCCTCCCTCCCTCCGGTCGGCGGGTTTTCGTGTTTTTGACATCCAGCCTCAGACCTGAGGTGTGGGTAGCAGGCGTGAAGGGTCTGCGGCTCCCCCTTCCCCCTCCCGGGGAGGAGGGGAGCTGCGCAGACAGTGGCACGACGACGTGTGATGTCATACTATTTCTGTTGGTGAGTTCTATCCCCTAGTTCGGCTTTTGGTAGCAATCTTAACCAGAATAGGGGGTTTGTTTTGTGGATCTTACCTTTCTGGTTGCCTGATCAGGTCGATGGCAGACATAGAATGCTCCCAACCACACGGAGGTTTCTATAGGCCATTGCTCCCCTTGCCTCTCTGAGGGGCCCGGTTCCGGCCGAGGTCCCCGGTAGGTCTAAGAACTCCATACACATGACTGATGCCAAAGTCTGACATTAGCATGTCAGCCTGGGATAGCTCCGGGGAGTCTCCGGTACTCACCCAGAAAATGGTGTTTCATTGACTAAGTTTTTTCTTATGGTTTTTCTTATGAAATGGTTTTTTGACTAAGTCCATTCATCTATCGGTTGGCCCCAAGGACGCATTCATCAATTTTAACATGCTGTTCATTCAAAATAAGAATTTTCTAAAATATAAATTAATGTTATATTTAAATTAATGGTATATATGAGCATACTGTAAAGATTTAGGCATTGGTTAGGTTAGGTATTTGGATTTCAATGTCAACATTTTTGAGTCGTGTATAAACGGTTTTTCATTCATAAACAGGTGAGGTTGATCGATGCATGGAATGCCATGAGAACCTAAACACCTAACCTAACCAATGCCTAAATATGCACAGTATGCATATAACAAAATTAATTTAAATTTGAAAAAACCCTGTTTTGAATGAACAGCATGTTAAAATTGATGAACGCGTCCTGAGGGTCGAGCGATGGATGGAATGGACTTGGTCTGAGGGAGAGTTCCACAGGAAGCCTCATGTAGCCTTAGTGAGACATTTCCATTCCTCCACTATGGTGAAGTCGACTCCAGCACTTTACTAGTGTTGCATAACCCTCACCTTGAGCCAGTGTTGCATAACCCTCACCTTGAGCCAGTGTTGCATAACCCTCACCTTGAGCCAGTGTTCCATGAGCCTCACCTTGAGCCAGTGTTCCATGAGCCTCACCTTGAGCCAATGTTGCATGAGCCTCACCTTGAGCCAGTGTTCCATGAGCCTCACCTTGAGCCAATGTTGCATGAGCCTCACCTTGAGCCAGTGTTCCATAAGCCTCACCTTGAGCCAGTGTTG
The DNA here is from genome assembly GCF_040958095.1 of Procambarus clarkii. Classification (NCBI taxonomy): domain Eukaryota; kingdom Metazoa; phylum Arthropoda; class Malacostraca; order Decapoda; family Cambaridae; genus Procambarus; species Procambarus clarkii. The sequence continues at coordinate 2,261 of NW_027190108.1, forward strand.
CATGAGCCTCACCTTGAGCCAGTGTTCCATGAGCCTCACTTGCAGCCAGTGTTGCATGAACCGACCATGAGGCCTGGTCGACGACCGGGCAACGGGGACGCTGAGCCCCAGAAGCACCTCAAGGTAACCTCACATTGAGCCAGTGCTGTATGAGCCTCACCTTGAGCCAGTGTTGCATGAGCCTCACCTTGAGCCAGTGTTGCATGAGCCTCACCTTGAGCCAGTGTTGCATGAGCCTCACCTTGAGCCAGTGTTGCATGAGCCTCACCTTGAGCCAGTGTTGCATGAGCCTCACCTTGAGCCAGTGTTGCATGAGCCTCACCTTGAGCCAGTGTTGCATGAGCCTCACCTTGAGCCAGTGTTGCATGAGCCTCACCTTGAGCCAGTGTTGCATGAGCCTCACCTTGAGCCAGTGTTGTATGAGCCTCACCTTGAGCCAGTGTTGTATGAGCCTCACCTTGAGCCAGTGTTGTATGAGCCTCACCTTGAGCCAGTGTTGTATGAGCCTCACCTTGAGCCAGTGTTGTATGAGCCTCACCTTGAGCCAGTGTTGCATGAGCCTAACCTTGAGCCAGTGTTGTATGAGCCTCACCTTGAGCCAGTGTTGTATGAGCCTCACCTTGAGCCAGTGTTGTATGAGCCTCACCTTGAGCCAGTGTTGTATGAGCCTCACCTTGAGCCAGTGTTGTATGAGCCTCACCTTGAGCCAGTGTTGTATGAGTCTCACCTTGAGCCAGTGTTGTATGAGCCTCTCCTTGAGCCAGTGTTGTATGAGCCTCACCTTGAGCCAGTGTTGTATGAGCCTCACCTTGAGCCAGTGTTGTATGAGCCTCACCTTGAGCCAGTGCTGTATGAGCCTCACCTTGAGCCAGTGTTGTATGAGCCTCACCTTGAGCCAGTGCTGTATGAGCCTCACCTTGAGCCAGTGTTGCATGAGCCTCACCTTGAGCCAGTGTTGTATGAGCCTCACCTTGAGCCAGTGTTGTATGAGCCTCACCTTGAGCCAGTGCTGTATGAGCCTCACCTTGAGCCAGTGTTGTATGAGCCTCACCTTGAGCCAGTGCTGTATGAGCCTCACCTTGAGCCAGTGTTGCATGAGCCTCACCTTGAGCCAGTGTTGCATGAGCCTCACCTTGAGCTAGTGTTGTATGAGCGAGTCACTTTGAGCCAGTGTTGTATGAGCCTCACCTTGAGCCAGTGTTGTATGAGCCTCACCTTGAGCCAGTGTTGTATGAGCCTCACCTTGAGCCAGTGTTGTATGAGCCTCACCTTGAGCCAGTGTTGCATGAGCCTAACCTTGAGCCAGTGTTGTATGAGCCTCACCTTGAGCCAGTGTTGTATGAGCCTCACCTTGAGCCAGTGTTGTATGAGCCTTACCTTGAGCCAGTGTTGTGTCAGACCAGCCTCCACTAGCCATCGGATCCACTTGTCAAACTTATTCATCCATGGTGTATGTTTCTGGAAAAACCACGACGCATACCTCGTGCACAGCCCTTGCTTCATCAAATACCAGTTGAATATCTGCAAAGAATACATTGCTATTGATAATGTACACAGTGACATGATTGTGAATGTTCTTAACCCTCAGAATGCGGCTCACGTCAGTCAACGTTTCTTTCTATTTTAAATCAGGAAGAATGAGTAGCATCTGTTTAACCAATATTTCCTAGTGAAATGTTAAATCTTGTTATTATACCTAAGAAGTCAATAATAATAATGGTTTATATATATATTTATATATATATATATATATATATATATATATATATATATATACATATATATATATATATATATATATATATATATATATATATATATATATATATATATATATATATATATATATATATATATATATATATATATATATATATATATATATATATATTAGTATATTTTGGTAGCAGTCTTTCCTGTAGACATATATTATTAAATATGACCGAAAAAGTAAGATTAATAATTCTAACACGAATTTTCTCAATCTTTCGTACATTACGCTTCACTGTTGGAGGTAAATCAAAAATCAATTCTCCAAAATTCATTTTTATTTCTAGTCTGACGCGACACGGGCGCGTTTCATAAAACTTATTACATTTTCAAAGACTTTAGTTCACAAATACACAACTGAATAGAACTTACCTATCTCCAATTTTATATCTACATTTGAGTGAGGTGGAATGGGTGATGTGGCATTAACACAAGACAGAACAAAATGTGGTATTAATAGGGTATTAATTTCATCAACACAAGACAAAACAAGAGTATTAATAGGGTATTAATTTCATCAACACAAAACAGAACACGAAACAATGGATATTGAATAGAAGTGTTTGTAGAAAGCCTATTGGTCCATATTTCTTGATGCTTCTATATTGGAGCGGAGTCTTGAGGTGGGTAGAATATAGTTGTGCAATAATTGGCGGTTGATTGCTGGTGTTGACTTCTTGATGTGTAGTGCCTCGCAAACGTCAAGCCGCCTGCTATCGCTGTATCTATCGATGATTTCTGTGTTGTTTACTAGGATTTCTCTGGCGATGGTTTGGTTGTGGGAAGAGATTATATGTTCCTTAATGGAGCCCTGTTGCTTATGCATCGTTAAACGCCTAGAAAGAGATGTTGTTGTCTTGCCTATATACTGGGTTTTTTGGAGCTTACAGTCCCCAAGTGGGCATTTGAAGGCATAGACGACGTTAGTCTCTTTTAAAGCGTTCTGTTTTGTGTCTGGAGAGTTTCTCATGAGTAGGCTGGCCGTTTTTCTGGTTTTATAGTAAATCGTCAGTTGTATCCTCTGATTTTTGTCTGTAGGGATAACGTTTCTATTAACAATATCTTTCAGGACCCTTTCCTCCGTTTTATGAGCTGTGGAAAAGAAGTTCCTGTAAAATAGTCTAATAGGGGGTATAGGTGTTGTGTTAGTTGTCTCTTCAGAGGTTGCATGGCTTTTCACTTTCCTTCTTATGATGTCTTCGACGAAACCATTGGAGAAGCCGTTATTGACTAGGACCTGCCTTACCCTACAGAGTTCTTCGTCGACTTGCTTCCATTCTGAGCTGTGGCTGAGAGCACGGTCGACATATGCGTTAACAACACTCCTCTTGTACCTGTCTGGGCAGTCGCTGTTGGCATTTAGGCACATTCCTATGTTTGTTTCCTTATTGTAGACTGCAGTGTGGAAACCTCCGCCCTTTTCCATGACTGTTACATCTAGAAAGGGCAGCTTCCTATCCTTTTCCATCTCGTAAGTGAAACACAGCACGGAACTCTGCTCAAATGCCTCCTTCAGTTCCTGCAGATGTCTGACATCAGGTACCTGTGTAAAAATGTCGTCAACATACCTGCAGTATATGGCCGGTTTCAAGTTCATGTCGACTAAGACATTTTGCTCGATGGTACCCATGTAGAAGTTTGCAAACAGGATGAGCTGTGGAAATGAGCTGTGGAAAAGAAGTTCCTGTAAAATAGTCTAATAGGGGGTATAGGTGTTGTGTTAGTTATATATATATATATATATATATATATATATATATATATATATATATATATATATATATATATATATATATATATATATATATATATATTAGTATATTTTGGTAGCAGTCTTTCCTGTAGACATATATTATTAAATATGACCGAAAAAGTAAGATTAATAATTCTAACACGAATTTTCTCAATCTTTCGTACATTTCTTTTCACTGTTGGAGGTAAATCAAAAATCAATTCTCCAAAATTCATTTTTATTTCTAGTCTGACGCGACACTTGAGCGCGTTTCGTAAAACTTATTACATTTTCAAAGACTTTAGTTAACACATACACAACTGAATAGAACTTACACATCTCCGATTTTGTTTATATCTACATTTGAGTGAGGTGGATGGGGTGAGGTGGTATTTAATAAGGTATTAATTTCATCAACACAAGCCAGAACATGAAACAATGGGTATTAAATAGAAGTGATTGTAGAAAGCCTATTGGTCCATATTTCTTGATGCTTCTATATTGGAGCGGAGTCTTGAGGTGGGTAGAATGTAGTTGTGCATTAATTGGCTGTTGGTTGCTGGTGTTGACTTCTTTATGTGTAATGCCTCGCAAACGTCAAGCCGCCTGCTATCGTTGTATCTATCGATGATTTCTGTGTTGTTTACTAGGATTTCTCTGGCGATGGTTTGGCTGTGGGAAGAGATTATATGTTCCTTAATGGAGCCCTGTTGCTTATGTATCGTTAAACGCCTAGAAAGAGATGTTGTTGTCTTGCTTATATACTGTTTTTTTTGGAGCTTACAGTCCCCAAGAGGGCATTTGAAGGCATAGACGACGTTAGTCTCTTTTAAAGCATTCTGTTTTGTGTCTGGAGAGTTTCTCATGAGTAGGCTGGCCGTTTTTCTGGTTTTATAGTAAATCGTCAGTTGTATCCTCTGATTTTTGTCTGTAGGGATAACGTTTCTATTAACAATATCTTTCAGGACCCTTTCCTCCGTTTTATGAGCTGTGGAAAAGAAGTTCCTGTAAAATAGTCTAATAGGGGGTATAGGTGTTGTGTTAGTTGTCTCTTCAGAGGTTGCATGGCTTTTCACTTTCCTTCTTATGATGTCTTCGACGAAACCATTGGAGAAGCCGTTATTGACTAGGACCTGCCTTACCCTACAGAGTTCTTCGTCGACTTGCTTCCATTCTGAGCTGTGGCTGAGAGCACGGTCGACATATGCGTTAACAACACTCCTCTTGTACCTGTCTGGGCAGTCGCTGTTGGCATTTAGGTACATTCCTATGTTTGTTTCCTTAGTGTAGATACACTAAGGAAACACTTTCTACACTAAGGAAACAAACATAGGAATGTGCCTAAATGCCAACAGCGACTGCCCAGACAGGTACAAGAGGAGTGTTGTTAACGCATATGTCGACCGTGCTCTCACCCACAGCTCAGAATGGAAGCAAGTCGACGAAGAACTCTGTAGGGTAAGGCAGGTCCTAGTCAATAACGGCTTCTCCAATGGTTTCGTCGAAGACATCATAAGAAGGAAAGTGAAAAGCCATGCAACCTCTGAAGAGACAACTAACACAACACCTATACCCCCTATTAGACTATTTTACAGGAACTTCTTTTCCACAGCTCATAAAACGGAGGAAAGGGTCCTGAAAGATATTGTTAATAGAAACGTTATCCCTACAGACAAAAATCAGAGGATACAACTGACGATTTACTATAAAACCAGAAAAACGGCCAGCCTACTCATGAGAAACTCTCCAGACACAAAACAGAATGCTTTAAAAGAGACTAACGTCGTCTATGCCTTCAAATGCCCTCTTGGGGACTGTAAGCTCCAAAAAAACCAGTATATAGGCAAGACAACAACATCTCTTTCTAGGCGTTTAACGATACATTAGCAACAGGGCTCCATTAAGGAACATATAATCTCTTCCCACAGCCAAACCATCGCCAGAGAAATCCTAGTAAACAACACAGAAATCATCGATAGATACAGCGATAGCAGGCGGCTTGACGTTTGCGAGGCATTACACATCAAGAAGTCAACACCAGCAATCAACAGCCAATTAATGCACAACTATATTCTACCCACCTCAAGACTCCGCTCCAATATAGAAGCATCAAGAAATATGGACCAATAGGCTTTCTACAATCACTTCTATTCAATACCCATTGTTTCATGTTCTGGCTTGTGTTGATGAAATTAATACCTTATTAAATACCACCTCACCCCATCCACCTCACTCAAATGTAGATATAAACAAAATCGGAGATGTGTAAGTTCTATTCAGTTGTGTATGTGTTAACTAAAGTCTTTGAAAATGTAATAAGTTTTACGAAACGCGCTCAAGTGTCGCGTCAGACTAGAAATAAAAATGAATTTTGGAGAATTGATTTTTGATTTACCTCCAACAGTGAAAAGAAATGTACGAAAGATTGAGAAAATTCGTGATAGAATTATTAATCTTACTTTTTCGGTCATATTTAATAATAAATATATATATATATATATATATATATATATATATATATATATATATATATATATATATATATATATATATATATATATATATATATATATATATATATATATATATATAACTGAAAAGTCACACCCCAGAAGTGACTCGAACCCATACTCCCAGAAGCAACGCAACTGGTATGTACAAGACGCCTTAATCCACTTGACCATCACGACCGGACATAATGAGGTGATAGCCTAAGCTATTTGAACCACCCCACCGCCGGCACTCGGATAATAATCTTGGGCATAGCATTTTACCAAATCACCTCATTCTTTGGGGCACACGTGAGGAACACAAATGCGAACAAGCCTGAATGGTCCCCAAAACCATTGGGGACCATTCAGGCTTGTTCGCATTTGTGTTCCTCACGTGTGCCCCAAAGAATGAGGTGATTTGGTAAAATGCTATGCCCAAGATTACTTTCCGAGTGCCGGCGGTGGGGTGGTTCAAATAGCTTAGGCTATCACCTCATTATGTCCGGTCGTGATGGTCAAGTGGATTAAGGCGTCTTGTACATACCAGTTGCGTTGCTTCTGGGAGTATGGGTTCGAGTCACTTCTGGGGTGTGAGTTTTCAGTTGCATATTGTCCTGGGGACCATTCAGGCTTGTTCGCATATATATATATATATATATATATATATATATATATATATATATATATATATATATATGAATAATGAAAACTCACACCCCAGAAGTGACTCGAACCTATACTCCCAGAAGCAACGCAACTGGTAACTACAGGGCGCCTTAATCCGCTTGACCATCACGGCCGTCAAAAGGAAGTGATAGCCGAGGCTATTTGAGCCACTTCCCCGACGGCAACTCGGATGGTAATCTTGGGCATAGCATTTCACCAAATCACCTCATTCTTTGGGGCACACGTGAGGAACACAAATGCGAACAAGCCTGAATGGTCCCCAGGACTATATGCGAATGAAAACTCACACCCCAGAAGTGACTCGAACCCATACTCCCAGAAGCAACGCAACTGGTAACTACAGGGCGCCTTAATCCGCTTGACCATCACGGCCGTCAAAAGGAAGTGATAGCCGAGGCTATTTGAGCCACTTCCCCGACGGCAACTCGGATGGTAATCTTGGGCATAGCATTTCACCAAATCACCTCATTCTTTGGGGCACACGTGAGGAACACAAATGCGAACAAGCCTGAATGGTCCCCAGGACTATATGCGAATGAAAACTCACACCCCAGAAGTGACTCGAACCCATACTCCCAGAAGCAACGCAACTGGTAACTACAGGGCGCCTTAATCCGCTTGACCATCACGGCCGTCAAAAGGAAGTGATAGCCGAGGCTATTTGAGCCACTTCCCCGACGGCAACTCGGATGGTAATCTTGGGCATAGCATTTCACCAAATCACCTCATTCTTTGGGGCACACGTGAGGAACACAAATGCGAACAAGCCTGAATGGTCCCCAGGACTATATGTTGTTCCTCACGTGTGCCCCAAAGAATGAGGTGATTTGGTGAAATGCTATGCCCAAGATTACCATCCGAGTTGCCGTCGGGGAAGTGGCTCAAATAGCCTCGGCTATCACTTCCTTTTGACGGCCGTGATGGTCAAGCGGATTAAGGCGCCCTGTAGTTACCAGTTGCGTTGCTTCTGGGAGTATGGGTTCGAGTCACTTCTGGGGTGTGAGTTTTCATTCGCATATAGTCCTGGGGACCATTCAGGCTTGTTCGCATTTGTGTTCCTCACGTGTGCCCCAAAGAATGAGGTGATTTGGTGAAATGCTATGCCCAAGATTACCATCCGAGTTGCCGTCGGGGAAGTGGCTCAAATAGCCTCGGCTATCACTTCCTTTTGACGGCCGTGATGGTCAAGCGGATTAAGGCGCCCTGTAGTTACCAGTTGCGTTGCTTCTGGGAGTATGGGTTCGAGTCACTTCTGGGGTGTGAGTTTTCATTCGCATATAGTCCTGGGGACCATTCAGGCTTGTTCGCATATATATATATATATATATATATATATATATATATATATATATATATATATATATATATATATGTATATATATATATATATGTATATATATATATATATATATACATATATATATATATATATATATATATATATATATATATATATATATATATATATATATATATATATAAATATATATATATTATATATGTCGTACCTAGTAGCCAGAATGCACTTCTCAGCCTACTATGCAAGGCCCGATTTGCCTAATAAACGGGGGAGTGATCACTATGCAGTTTCTTCTTCCTATGAGGTACAGTGTGATGTACCTAATAGACATCAGAGACGGAAAAAATTAACATTCCATATGGCTTGCACGACCACTTTATTAATTGTATTTCCAAATGGTATGAAGGTTACACAATGACGAATGTACATTGTGTAATCAATGTACATTCGTCATTGTATGACGAGTGTACAATTCGTCATACAGAGATCTCGTTATACAATTACTACCTAGTACGATACATGGGTGTGTTGGGGAACAGGCCATAAGCCTAGCCGAAGTGGACAACACCTTCCACCACCCAAGTGGGTCCTTGACCCCGTATTTGTTAAAGAACATGAACGAGTAAAGCAACTTGGAGATACATACAAACGAACCAAAGCACAAGGTGACTTGCATGCATTTCTTGTCGCAAATTGATAGGTGAGAAACATGAGCAACGTTACACGTAATTAACATTGGGAAGAGTTCCTACAAAGTATAAATGAGCAAACAACACTTGTTGAAGTTTGGGAAAAGATACGAAAAATTTCTAGAAGCAACCCAACCAAACCAATGCACCACAGCCCACTAGAACAAGCAAACATTCTCCTTGATCAATGGGCACTAACATCGAGCTACGACTCACTCCCAATTAACGTACAGCATAAACTTAATGACACTTTAGTGTCGGACCTTAATGATGTAACTGAATGTGAATTAAATCATGCACTAAAGATGGGCAAATCAACTGCTCCTGGAGAGGACGGTATTACTTACAGACTACTGACATTAGTCTCACACGTACCAGGTAATCCACTTTTAGTGTTGTACAGAATGGGTTTATGTGAAGGAGTATTACCTGATGCTTGGACAAAGAGTGTCATTGTTCCCATCCCCAAACCACACTCAGATAATTATAGACCCATATCTCTAACATCGTGTGTATGAAAAGTGTTTGTACGCATTGCCCTTAACCAACTCATGTATCGTATACAGGGGCACCTGTCACCCCAACTGTTGCTGAATACTTCTCTCATATTGACGCCTCCCCTCAAGCAGTCTTCATCGACCTAGCAGCAGCTTTTGATACAGCAAACAGAGAAATCATACTAGAACAGCTTGCCGAGCTGGGAATACAAGGGAAATTATTGAAATGGATAAAGGGCTATTTGTCTAATCAAACAGCATATATTTAGTTTAATGGTATTAAAAGCACAGAGCAAACACTTTGAACTGGGAGCTCCACAAGGAGGGGTCCTCAGCCCCTTGTTGTTCAACGTTCTGATGCATAAACTTATTAAAGGTCTACCAACTAATAATGAAGACACTGTCATTTGTTATGCTGATGATATATGTTTACAGGCTGCCTCCGAGCCTAGAATGCAAGTTCTGCTCGACGCTTTTGCTACTAGAGCTGAGGAATGTGGCCTCCTTATATCTGTACAGAAAACTCGTGCCCTCATTCCGCGTGGTATTCCACCAGCCAATTATCATATAGATGGGCGAGCACTTGAAAACTGCGAGTCTTACAGATACCTTGATATCCCGATCAACGACCCTGGGTATCTTTCTTCTCTCAAGAGGAGACTGTGGGAGAGATTAAAGCCCTTGCGGGTCCTTGTTGGTGTCAATCATGGAATTAACGTGAGACTTGCTAGAATGTTTTATGTATCATTTATGCGCTCTGTGATTGACTACAATGCTCTACATCTCACACTATATACAGAAAAAAAGCTGAAATCCCTTGAAACCTTGCAAAATGAAGCTATGCGTCTCATCCTTGGGGCTCCAAAGTCCACGAGAATAGTTAATATGAGAGCAGAGTTAAAATTACCTACCATAAGTGAGAGAATTTTCTCTATTAGCACAGTTTTCAGCGTGAAGGCATTGCGTAGATCTCGGCAATACATGAAGTTTCAAGCTAAATTTTCTAATATGCGACACTTACCTGAGGTTTATAGAAGAAGAACGAAATCTGATTATGCATTTTGGTTCTGCAAGGTAGCCAACTCCATCAAAATATTAAATATGTACCCAACTCAATTAATGATTAATCAGCCAATTACTCCATGGGATAACTGAGATCTATCAGTTGATTTTGTAAATGCGCCCAAGATAGATAGTGTGCACTCTACATTATTAAAACAGTTAACACTGAAAAGCATCACTGAAAGTACTCAGAGTATGGGTAACGATGTTTATCAGTGCTATACCGACGGCTCTGTAGAAGAAGGTGGACGATGTACCGGATGTGCATGTAATATATTTGAACAATCTTCTCTCGTACAGACAGCAATGAAGCTCGTCAATGACTGGGCAAGTACAACTCAAACCGAACTTGCAGGCATATACCTTGCCACTGAATTTTTAAAGGACAAAGGCATTGGACTTATATACCGTGACTCGCAGAGTGCAATCCTGGCATTGAACGCACATAGTAGTAACACCCAGAAAATAGTCAGTGATATTCGAATGAATGTTTTAGCTGCTAAATAAAACAGATTTAAAATTAAATTCCTATGGATACCATCACATATTGGCATCTCAAGGCATGACACTGTTGATTTGCTTGCAAAGACAGCCTGTAGAAAACCAGTAGTAGAAATTGATATGGGTGTTTCATTAGCAGTGACAAAGAGAATACTTAAATATCTAATGACGATCTCACCGACCTAACAAATTCACAAAGACCTGAAAGTTGTAGCATTAAATATTATGATAGATATCGTGAAGAAACATTCATATATGGGACTAATAGAACAAGAGCCCGGCAATGTGATGTTATAGTGGCCAGAATACGCCTGGGATACAGACGTATCTGGCAGCTTTCTCAAAACTCAAATGTCGAGTACACAATGTGTCAACTTTGTGAAAGAGAAAACATGCATTCCTTTGAACATTATATTGTAGAATGTCCCATACTGACTGATTTTCGCCCTCCTGGGCAAAGGTATGCTGAACTGTGTATTACTATATGAGTACTGGAACACTTGATGATATATTGGACTTATACCCAAGATTGACCATGTAATGTATCACTTATACAATGTATGTATGTGATGTAACTACATAACCTGAGCTTATAAAAGCACCTTAATCACCTTCAGTGATTAAGTGCTTAATTGCACACTAGTTTCTCTATTAGCTATCTCACCCTGTTAGAGTAAAAGAGACAAATGTATTTGTATGCATGTGTGTGAATATATATATGTGTATATATGTATATGTACGTATATGTGTGTGTGTGTGTGTGTATGCATATGTATGTACTTGTATGTGTATAAAGTATATGTGAAAGCTGAACACACCCCAGAAAGATTCGAACCCAGACAGCCAGGAACACTGTGCACCTTGGCGTACCTGGTTCCTTAGGCGCTTGACCACACTGACTGTACAAAAATGTTGGAAGTAGTGAGACTTATGTACCCAACATCCGACAGCGCTCAGTGGTTAGCTTGGGCATAGATATTGCATCGAATCACCTCACTTGGTGGGGCCATGTGAGCAACACAAATGCAAACAAGTTTGAACAGTCTCCAAGCCAATATGCAACTGAAAACACCACACATCCCTGAGTAGGTAGTTGTTACTACCTACTCACTGCTAGGTGAACAGAGCCATTAGGCGAAAGGAAATGTGCCCAACCATTTCTGTCCTGCAAGGGATTCGAAACCATTTGAGTGTTGCCGCCGGAGGCGGCTAGTTTATTGTGCACCCCATACCCATCCTGTGAGCGGTAGCGCAAAAAGCATTACAGAGGGCACAAAAGGTCTTTATCAGACCTCATCTTAGATTATTACATAAACAATTTCATCTATCCTTCCCACCTTATAGTTACAATGTCAGCTAGTTACAGAGAAAGTGCTATTTCAAGAGCTATACATTTACAGTAAGTCATTATACATTAATGGTTGGTCTTATCGCTAATACATAATAGTTTGACCAATGGAGATAGTCATAGGGGAGCTTCTGTTTATTATTAGTCTTCACAATACACTACTTGTTTCTTCATCTCATATGTCGTTTATCTACTGGAAGCGAAATATGGATACAGTGCAAGGATTTCAGGTAATTTATCCATGGTAATAAGATAGGTTGCCATATCATACAGAGTGAGCTTAGATTTATCTCTAAATGGCTCAATTTTGCTACAATCCAAGATATAGTGTTCGAGTGTGTGTCCCTGTCTTTGTCCACACACTTTACACTTCACTTCATCTAGTTCCCTATACAAGCCGAACTACCAGAGATACTTGTAGCCAAGTCTTATACGAGCTGTGACAACATCTGTTAGTCTACTGACTTTCTTACTTGCCCCATACACATGTTTTGCTTCACACATTTCATTGTGATGAACAATGGACCTGCTAGTTCCAGTTTGCACAGTTCTACTTTCTTCAAATCCATCTAGGAGTTCTTGTCTAATGACACTATTAAGGCCTCATGTGAGTCAGTGCAGATTTGATAACTCAAAATTCCGTTCAATACTGTCTTTATTTACTGCAGCCTTAGCAAGGGCGTCAACTTTGTAATGTTTCTCCAGGCCAATGTGATAAGGAATCCACAACATTTTTATATTTACCCTCTTGCTAAGCATTCTTATATATCTACGTCTAGCTTCCAAGACAAGCACGATATTACTTGATTGCAAACTGTTTATTGCTCGTAGTGAGGAAAAAGAGCCGGAAATAATTAAGCTGTCTACTTCAGTGTTGTCAATAATTTCGAGTGCTACCAGTATTACTACCAACTCGGCTTGCATTGTGGATGCCCAGTTACTAATTTGGATATTCCTTTGAATTGTGCTGCCATCGGGCTGATGAGCAATAACAGCACTTCCTGCCCTCCCTGTAACTGTATTGAGTGATCCGTCAGTGTATATGGTCTGTGCTATGTTATTTTTAGCTTGTATATTGTGAATGAGTTCTATAGTGCTTAATTTAGCAGCAAGCTGAGCATGAGGGTTGTTAGTGATTAGTTTCTTGGTGGGGTATGCAGGGGTCAGGATGTCAAAAGGTTCTATCTGCCAGGGTGGAAGGAAGTGCTGTACTCTTTCATCTGTATATACATCGTGCAGTCCCATCATTTTAATATGAGTGGCAGTTCTTTGAATCCATTTAGACTCGCTGGTTCCATTTTGTATGTGTTCTAACAGTGCAACTGACACAATGTTGTATTTGTTATCACGCAGAAGCTTTAGTCCCATCATATGATTAATTTCAAATATTCTGTCTCGAATACTAAGTATATTTAATTCTTTCCGCATGTTGAAAACTTTAGTAGTTATAGGACAGCCAAGTATAATTCTGATTCGAAACCAGAATTCTCGTTTCCTTTCTTCAACAGAAGAAGAATTCTTCCTGCCCGAAACGCTTTGCGTAATAGTGGCTTTAGGCATTGTATGTACTAGCTCTATCTATAAATCCATCAATGTTTTGTATCTCACCTTGTATGAATGTACTTTATCTGAATAAATATTTAATTTGATTTGATTGTGTGTAGACAACGAATCCGACTGTACTACCGGAACCCTAAACTACCAGGGTGATGGTACCCATGTAACGCACTCTGACAGATATATAAACACAAGCTCTTAAAATCTTGTTAAGAACATAGTTTACAGCAACTTGATAAAGGATGTAGGAGGTATCTGCAAATTTGGTTTTAAAACACTAACACATGTATTTGGTCTTTCCTTTACCAATATATGTATCGTTATGATTACCTTGCCTGTAATCTATATTTCAGTTTATTATCAAGTCAGTACATTTGATCTTACATTAAACACAGTTAAAAGTGGTATTGATGAAGCATATTAATATATTATCAAATACCAGAAAGTTAGGCTTTGTTCCGCTTTCTCTTGTAACCTGAAAGTGAAATAAATAATTGTCGCTGAAGTAAGAATACATATACTAAACTGAGTCGTGTAAAGTACAGTGTGAGTCAGGTTGTGCAGTAGCCTCATGTGAGTCAGGTGGTGCAGTAGCCTCATGTGAGTCAGGTGGTGCAGTAGCCTCATGTGAGTCACGTGGTGCAGTAGCCTCATGTGAGTCACGTGGTGCACTAGCCTCATGTGAGTCAGGTGGTGCAGTAGCCTCATGTGAGTCAGGTGGTGCAGTAGCCTCATGTGAGTCAGGTGGTGCTGTAGCCTCATGTGAGTCAGGTGGTGCAGTAGCCTCATGTGAGTCAGGTGGTGCAGTAGCCTCATGTGAGTCAGGTGGTGCAGTAGCCTCATGTGAGTCAGGTGGTGCAGTAGCCTCATGTGAGTCACGTGGTGCAGTAGCCTCATGTGAGTCAGGTGGTGCAGTAGCCTCATGTGAGTCAGGTGGTGCAGTAGCCTCATGTGAGTCAGGTGGTACAGTAGCCTCATGTGAGTCAGGTGGTGCAGAAGCCTCACGTGAGTCACGTGGTGCAGTAGCCTCATGTGAGTCACGTGGTGCAGTAGCCTCATGTGAGACACGTGGTGCAGTAGCCTCATGTGAGTCAGGAGGTGCAGTAGCCTCATGTGAGTTAGGAGGTGCAGTAGCCTCATGTGAGTCACGTGGTGCAGTAGCCTCATGTGAGTCAGGTGGTGAAGTAGCCTCATGTGAGTCAGGTGGTGCAGTAGCCTCATGTGAGTCACGTGGTGCAGTAGCCTCATGTGAGTCACGTGGTGCAGTAGCCTCATGTGAGTCACGTGGTGCAGTAGCCTCATGTGAGTCAGGTGGTGCAGTAGCCTCATGTGAGTCAGGTGGTGCAGTAGCTTCACGTGAGTCACGTGGTGCAGTAGCCTCATGTGAGTCACGTGGTGCAGTAGCCTCATGTGAGTCACGTGGTGCAGTAGCCTCATGTGAGTCACGTGGTGCAGTAGCCTCATGTGAGTCACGTGGTGCAGTAGCCTCATGTGAGTTACGTGGTGCAGCAGCCTCACGTGAGTCACGTGGTGCAGTAGCCTCATGTGAGTCACGTGGTGCAGTAGCCTCATGTGAGTCACGTGGTGCAGTAGCCTCATGTGAGTCACGTGGTGCAGTAGCCTCATGTGAGTCACGTGGGGCAGTAGTCTCACGTGAGTCACGTGGTGCAGTAGCCTCATGTGAGTCAGGAGGTGCAGTAGCCTCATGTGAGTCACGTGGTGCAGTAGCCTCATGTGAGTCACGTGGTGCAGTAGCCTCACGTGAGTCACGTGGTGCAGTAGCCTCATGTGAGTCACGTGGTGCAGTAGCCTCATGTGAGTCACGTGGTGCAGTAGCCTCATATAAGTCACGTGGTGCAGTAGCCTCATGTGAGTCACGTGGTGCAGTAGCCTCATGTGAGTCAGGTGGTGCAGTAGCCTCATGTGAGTCACGTGGTGCAGTAGCTTAATGTGAGTCACGTGGTGCAGTAGCCTCATGTGAGTCAGGAGGTGCAGTAGCTTCACGTGAGTCACGTGGTGCAGTAGCCTTACGTGAGTCACAGGGTGCAGTAGCCTCGTGTGAGTCACGTGGTGCAGTAGCCTCATGTGAGTCAGGAGGTGCAGTAGCCTCATGTGAGTCACGTGGTGCAGTAGCCTCATGTCAGTCAGGTGGTGCATTAGCCTCATGTGAGTCAGGAGGTGCAGTAGCCTCATGTGAGTCAGGTGGTGCAGTAGCCTCATGTGAGTCAGGAGGTGCAGTAGTCTCATGTGAGTCACGTGGTGCAGTAGCCTCATGTGAGTCAGGTGGTGCAGTAGCCTCACGTGGTGCAGTAGCCTCATGTGAGTCAGGTGGTGCAATAGCCTCTTGTGAGTCAGGAGGTGCAGTAGCCTCATGTGAGTCAGGAAGTGCAGTAGCCTCTTGTGAGTCAGGTGGTGCAATAGCCTCTTGTGAGTCAGGAGGTGCAGTAGCCTCATGTGAGTCAGGAGGTGCAGTAGCCTCTTGTGAGTCACGTGGTGCAGTAGCCTCATGTGAGTCACGTGGTGCAGTAGTCTCATGTGAGTCAGGTGGTGCAGTAGCCTCATGTGAGTCAGGTGGTGCAGTAGCCTCATGTGAGTCACGTGGTGCAGTAGCCTCATGTGAGTCACGTGGTGCAGTAGCCTCATGTGAGTCAGGTGGTGCTGTAGCTTCATGTGAGTCACGTGGTGCAGTAGCCTCATGTGAGTCACGTGGTGCAGTAGCCTCACGTGAGTCACGTGGAGCAGTAGCCTCATGTGAGTCAGGTGGTGCAGTAGCCTCATGTGAGTCAGGAGGTGCAGTAGCCTCATGTGAGTCACGTGGTGCAGTAGCCACATGTAAGTCACGTGGTGCAGTAGCCTCATGTGAGTCAGGAGGTGCAGTAGCCTCATGTGAGTCACGTGGTGCAGTAGCCTCATGTGAGTCACGTGGTGCAGTAGCCTCATATGAGTCAGGAGGTGCAGTAGCCTCATGTGAGTCACGTGGTGCAGTAGCCTCATGTGAGTCAGGAGGTGCAGTAGCCTCATGTGAGTCAGGAGGTGCAGTAGCCTCATGTGAGTCACGTGGTGCAGTAGCCTCATGTGAGTCAGGTGGTGCAGTAGCCTCATGTGAGTCAGGTGGTGCAGTAGCTTCACGTGAGTCACGTGGTGCAGTAGCCTCATGTGAGTCACGTGGTGCAGTAGCCTCATGTGAGTCACGTGGTGCAGTAGCCTCATGTGAGTCACGTGGTGCAGTAGCCTCATGTGAGTCACGTGGTGCAGTAGCCTCATGTGAGTTACGTGGTGCAGTAGCCTCACGTGAGTCACGTGGTGCAGTAGCCTCACGTGAGTCACGTGGTGCAGTAGCCTCATGTGAGTCACGTGGTGCAGTAGCCTCATGTGAGTCACGTGGTGCAGTAGCCTCATGTGAGTCACGTGGGGCAGTAGTCTCACGTGAGTCACGTGGTGCAGTAGCCTCATGTGAGTCAGGAGGTGCAGTAGCCTCATGTGAGTCACGTGGTGCAGTAGCCTCATGTGAGTCACGTGGTGCAGTAGCCTCACGTGAGTCACGTGGTGCAGTAGCCTCATGTGAGTCACGTGGTGCAGTAGCCTCATGTGAGTCACGTGGTGCAGTAGCCTCATATAAGTCACGTGCTGCAGTAGCCTCATGTGAGTCACGTGGTGCAGTAGCCTCATGTGAGTCAGGTGGTGCAGTAGCCTCATGTGAGTCACGTAGTGCAGTAGCTTAATGTGAGTCACGTGGTGCAGTAGCCTCATGTGAGTCAGGAGGTGCAGTAGCCTTATGTGAGTCACGTGGTGCAGTAGCCTCATGTCAGTCAGGTGGTGCAGTAGCCTCATGTGAGTCACGTGGTGCAGTAGCCTCATGTGAGTCACGTGGTGCAGTAGCCTCATGTGAGTCACGTGGGGCAGTAGTCTCACGTGAGTCACGTGGTGCAGTAGCCTCATGTGAGTCAGGAGGTGCAGTAGCCTCATGTGAGTTACGTGGTGCAGCAGCCTCACGTGAGTCAGGAGGTGCAGTAGCCTCATGTGAGTCACGTGGTGCAGTAGTCTCACTTGAGTCACGTGGTGCAGTAGCCTCATGTGAGTCAGGAGGTGCAGTAGCCTCATGTGAGTCACGTGGTGCAGTAGCCTCATGTGAGTCACGTGGTGCAGTAGCCTCACGTGAGTCACGTGGTGCAGTTACCTCATGTGAGTCACGTGGTGCAGTTACCTCATGTGAGTCACGTGGTGCAGTAGCCTCATGTGAGTCACGTGGTGCAGTAGCCTCATTTGAGTCACGTGGTGCAGTAGCCTCATGTGAGTCACGTGGTGCAGTAGCCTCATGTCAGTCAGGAGGTGCAATAGCCTCATGTGAGTCACGTGGTGCAGTAGCCTCTTGTCAGTCAGGTGGTGCAGTAGCCTCATGTGAGTCAGGAGGTGCAGTAGCCTCATGTGAGTCAGGAGGTGCAGTAGCCTCATGTGAGTCAGGAGGTGCAGTAGCCTCATGTGAGTCAGGTGGTGCAGTAGCTTAATGTGAGTCACGTGGTGCAGTAGCCTCATGTGAGTCACGTGGTGCAGTAGCCTCATGTGCGTCACGTGGTGCAGTAGCCTCATGTGAGTCACGTGGTGCAGTAGCCTCATGTGAGTCAGGTGGTGCAGTAGCCTCATGTGAGTCAGGTGGTGCAGTAGCTTAATGTGAGTCACGTGGTGCAGTAGCCTCATGTGAGTCACGTGGTGCAGTAGCCTCATGTGAGTCACGTGGTGCAGTAGCCTCATGTGAGTCAGGTGGTGCAGTAGCCTCATGTGAGTCAGGTGGTGCAGTAGCTTAATGTGAGTCACGTGGTGCAGTAGCCTCATGTGAGTCACGTGGTGCAGTAGCCTCACGTGAGTCACGTGGTGCAGTAGCCTCATGTGAGTCACGTGGTGCAGTAGCCTCATGTGAGTCACGTGGTGCAGTAGCCTCATGTGAGTCAGGAGGTGCAGTAGCCTCATGTGAGTCACGTGGTGCAGTAGCCTCATGTGAGTCAGGAGGTGCAGTAGCCTCATGTGAGTCACGTGGTGCAGTAGCCTCATGTGAGTCACGTGGTGCAGTAGCCTCATGTGAGTCAGGTGGCGCAGTAGCCTCATGTGAGTCAGGAGGTGCCGTAGCCTCATGTGAGTCACGTCGTGGTGCAGTAGCCTTATGTCAGTCAGGTGGTGCAGTAGCCTCATGTGAGTCAGAAGGTGCAGTAGCCTCATGTGAGTCAGGAGATGCAGTAGCCTCATGTGAGTCACGTGGTGCTGTAGCCTCATGTGAGTCACGTGGTGCAGTAGCCTCATGTGAGTCAGGAGGTGCAGTAGCCTCATGTGAGTCACGTGGTGCAGTAGCCTCATGTGAGTCAGGAGGTGCAGTAGCCTCATGTGAGTCACGTGGTGCAGTAGCCTCATATCAGTCAGGTGGTGCAGTAGCCTCATGTGAGTCAGGAGGTGCAGTAGCCTCATGTGAGTCAGGAGGTGCAGTAGCCTCATGTGTGTCACGTGGTGCAGTAGCCTCATGTGAGTCACGTGGTGCAGTAGCTTCACGTGAGTCACGTGGTGCAGTAGCCTTACGTGAGTCACAGGGTGCAGTAGCCTCGTGTGAGTCACGTGGTGCAGTAGCCTCATGTGAGTCAGGAGGTGCAGTAGCCTCATGTGAGTCACGTGGTGCAGTAGCCTCATGTCAGTCAGGTGGTGCATTAGCCTCATGTGAGTCAGGAGGTGCAGTAGCCTCATGTGAGTCAGGTGGTGCAGTAGCCTCATGTGAGTCAGGAGGTGCAGTAGCCTCATGTCAGTCAGGTGGTGCAGTAGCCTCATGTGAGTCAGGAGGTGCAGTAGCCTCATGTGAGTCAGGTGGTGCAGTAGCCTCATGTGAGTCAGGAGGTGCAGTAGCCTCATGTCAGTCAGGTGGTGCAGTAGCCTCATGTGAGTCAGGAGGTGCAGTAGCCTCATGTGAGTCAGGTGGTGCAGTAGCCTCATGTGAGTCAGGAGGTGCAGTAGCCTCATGTGGGTCAGGTGGTGCAGTAACCTCATGTGAGTCAGGAGGTGCAGTAGCCTCATGTAAGTCACGTGGTGCTGTAGCCTCATGTGAGCCACGTGGTGCAGTAGCCTCATGTGAGTCAGGAGGTGCAGTAGCCTCATGCGAGTCAGGAGGTGCAGTAGCCTCATGTGAGTCACGTGGTGCAGTAGCCTCATGTGAGTCACGTTGTGCAGTAGCCTCACGTGAGTCACGTGGTGCAGTAGTCTCATGTGGGTCACGTGGTGCAGTAGTCTCATGTGGGTCAGGTGGTGCAGTAGCCTGATGTGAGTCAGGAGGTGCAGTAGCCTCATGTGAGTCAGGTGGTGCAGTAGCCTCATGTGGGTCAGGTGGTGCAGTAGCCTCATGTGAGTCAGGAGGTGCAGTAGCCTCAGTGTGAGTCACGTGGTGCAGTAGCCTCATGTGAGTCAGGAGGTGCAGTAGCCTCATGTGAGTCAGGTGGTGCAGTAGCTTCACGTGAGTCACGTGGTGCAGTAGCCTCATGTGAGTCACGTGGTGCAGTAGCCTCATGTGAGTCACGTGGTGCAGTAGCCTCATATGAGTCACGTGGTGAAGTAGCCTCATGTGCGTCACGTGGTGCGGTAGCCTCATGTGAGTCAGAAGGTGTAGTAGCCTCATGTGAGTCAGGTGGTGCAGTAGCCTCATGTGAGTCAGGTGGTGCAGTAGCCTCATGTGAGTCAGGTGGTGCAGTAGCCTCATGTGAGTCATGTGGTACAGTAGCCTCATGTGAGTCAGGAGGTGCAGTAGCCTCATGTGAGTCACGTGGTGCAGTAGCCTCATGTGAGTCAGGAGGTGCAGTAGCCTCATGTGAGTCACGTGGTGCAGTAGCCTCATGTGAGTCACGTGGTGCAGTAGCCTCATGTGAGTCAGGTGGCGCAGTAGCCTCATGTGAGTCAGGAGGTGCAGTAGCCTCATGTGAGTCACGTCGTGGTGCAGTAGCCTTATGTCAGTCAGGTGGTGCAGTAGCCTCATGTGAGTCAGAAGGTGCAGTAGCCTCATGTGAGTCAGGAGATGCAGTAGCCTCATGTGAGTCACGTGGTGCTGTAGCCTCATGTGAGTCACGTGGTGCAGTAGCCTCATGTGAGTCAGGAGGTGCAGTAGCCTCATGTGAGTCAGGAGGTGCAGTAGCCTCATGTGAGTCACGTGGTGCAGTAGCCTCATATCAGTCAGGTGGTGCAGTAGCCTCATGTGAGTCAGGAGGTGCAGTAGCCTCATGTGAGTCAGGAGGTGCAGTAGCCTCATGTGAGTCACGTGGTGCAGTAGCCTCATGTGAGTCACGTGGTGCAGTAGCTTCACGTGAGTCACGTGGTGCAGTAGCCTCATGTGAGTCACGTGGTGCAGTAGCCTCATGTGAGTCACGTGGTGCAGTAGCCTCATGTGAGTCAGGTGGTGCAGTAGCCTCATGTGAGTCAGGTGGTGCAGTAGCTTAATGTGAGTCACGTGGTGCAGTAGCCTCATGTGAGTCACGTGGTGCAGTAGCCTCACGTGAGTCACGTGGTGCAGTAGCCTCATGTGAGTCACGTGGTGCAGTAGCCTCATGTGAGTCACGTGGTGCAGTAGCCTCATGTGAGTCAGGAGGTGCAGTAGCCTCATGTGAGTCACGTGGTGCAGTAGCCTCATGTGAGTCAGGAGGTGCAGTAGCCTCATGTGAGTCACGTGGTGCAGTAGCCTCATGTGAGTCACGTGGTGCAGTAGCCTCATGTGAGTCAGGTGGCGCAGTAGCCTCATGTGAGTCAGGAGGTGCCGTAGCCTCATGTGAGTCACGTCGTGGTGCAGTAGCCTTATGTCAGTCAGGTGGTGCAGTAGCCTCATGTGAGTCAGAAGGTGCAGTAGCCTCATGTGAGTCAGGAGATGCAGTAGCCTCATGTGAGTCACGTGGTGCTGTAGCCTCATGTGAGTCACGTGGTGCAGTAGCCTCATGTGAGTCAGGAGGTGCAGTAGCCTCATGTGAGTCACGTGGTGCAGTAGCCTCATGTGAGTCAGGAGGTGCAGTAGCCTCATGTGAGTCACGTGGTGCAGTAGCCTCATATCAGTCAGGTGGTGCAGTAGCCTCATGTGAGTCAGGAGGTGCAGTAGCCTCATGTGAGTCAGGAGGTGCAGTAGCCTCATGTGAGTCACGTGGTGCAGTAGCCTCATGTGAGTCACGTGGTGCAGTAGCTTCACGTGAGTCACGTGGTGCAGTAGCCTTACGTGAGTCACAGGGTGCAGTAGCCTCGTGTGAGTCACGTGGTGCAGTAGCCTCATGTGAGTCAGGAGGTGCAGTAGCCTCATGTGAGTCACGTGGTGCAGTAGCCTCATGTCAGTCAGGTGGTGCATTAGCCTCATGTGAGTCAGGAGGTGCAGTAGCCTCATGTGAGTCAGGTGGTGCAGTAGCCTCATGTGAGTCAGGAGGTGCAGTAGCCTCATGTCAGTCAGGTGGTGCAGTAGCCTCATGTGAGTCAGGAGGTGCAGTAGCCTCATGTGAGTCAGGTGGTGCAGTAGCCTCATGTGAGTCAGGAGGTGCAGTAGCCTCATGTCAGTCAGGTGGTGCAGTAGCCTCATGTGAGTCAGGAGGTGCAGTAGCCTCATGTGAGTCAGGTGGTGCAGTAGCCTCATGTGAGTCAGGAGGTGCAGTAGCCTCATGTGGGTCAGGTGGTGCAGTAACCTCATGTGAGTCAGGAGGTGCAGTAGCCTCATGTAAGTCACGTGGTGCTGTAGCCTCATGTGAGCCACGTGGTGCAGTAGCCTCATGTGAGTCAGGAGGTGCAGTAGCCTCATGCGAGTCAGGAGGTGCAGTAGCCTCATGTGAGTCACGTGGTGCAGTAGCCTCATGTGAGTCACGTTGTGCAGTAGCCTCACGTGAGTCACGTGGTGCAGTAGTCTCATGTGGGTCACGTGGTGCAGTAGTCTCATGTGGGTCAGGTGGTGCAGTAGCCTGATGTGAGTCAGGAGGTGCAGTAGCCTCATGTGAGTCAGGTGGTGCAGTAGCCTCATGTGGGTCAGGTGGTGCAGTAGCCTCATGTGAGTCAGGAGGTGCAGTAGCCTCAGTGTGAGTCACGTGGTGCAGTAGCCTCATGTGAGTCAGGAGGTGCAGTAGCCTCATGTGAGTCAGGTGGTGCAGTAGCTTCACGTGAGTCACGTGGTGCAGTAGCCTCATGTGAGTCACGTGGTGCAGTAGCCTCATGTGAGTCACGTGGTGCAGTAGCCTCATATGAGTCACGTGGTGAAGTAGCCTCATGTGCGTCACGTGGTGCGGTAGCCTCATGTGAGTCAGAAGGTGTAGTAGCCTCATGTGAGTCAGGTGGTGCAGTAGCCTCATGTGAGTCAGGTGGTGCAGTAGCCTCATGTGAGTCAGGTGGTGCAGTAGCCTCATGTGAGTCATGTGGTACAGTAGCCTCATGTGAGTCAGGAGGTGCAGTAGCCTCATGTGAGTCACGTGGTGCAGTAGCCTCATGTGAGTCAGGAGGTGCAGTAGCCTCATGTGAGTCACGTGGTGCAGTAGCCTCATGTGAGTCACGTGGTGCAGTAGCCTCATGTGAGTCAGGTGGCGCAGTAGCCTCATGTGAGTCAGGAGGTGCAGTAGCCTCATGTGAGTCACGTCGTGGTGCAGTAGCCTTATGTCAGTCAGGTGGTGCAGTAGCCTCATGTGAGTCAGAAGGTGCAGTAGCCTCATGTGAGTCAGGAGATGCAGTAGCCTCATGTGAGTCACGTGGTGCTGTAGCCTCATGTGAGTCACGTGGTGCAGTAGCCTCATGTGAGTCAGGAGGTGCAGTAGCCTCATGTGAGTCAGGAGGTGCAGTAGCCTCATGTGAGTCACGTGGTGCAGTAGCCTCATATCAGTCAGGTGGTGCAGTAGCCTCATGTGAGTCAGGAGGTGCAGTAGCCTCATGTGAGTCAGGAGGTGCAGTAGCCTCATGTGAGTCACGTGGTGCAGTAGCCTCATGTGAGTCACGTGGTGCAGTAGCCTCATGTCAGTCAGGTGGTGCATTAGCCTCATGTGAGTCAGGAGGTGCAGTAGCCTCATGTGAGTCAGGTGGTGCAGTAGCCTCATGTGAGTCAGGAGGTGCAGTAGCCTCATGTCAGTCAGGTGGTGCAGTAGCCTCATGTGAGTCAGGAGGTGCAGTAGCCTCATGTGAGTCAGGTGGTGCAGTAGCCTCATGTGAGTCAGGAGGTGCAGTAGCCTCATGTCAGTCAGGTGTGCAGTAGCCTCATGTGAGTCAGGAGGTGCAGTAGCCTCATGTGAGTCAGGTGGTGCAGTAACCTCATGTGAGTCAGGAGGTGCAGTAGCCTCATGTGGGTCAGGTGGTGCAGTAACCTCATGTGAGTCAGGAGGTGCAGTAGCCTCATGTAAGACACGTGGTGCTGTAGCCTCATGTGAGCCACGTGGTGCAGTAGCCTCATGTGAGTCAGGAGGTGCAGTAGCCTCATGCGAGTCAGGAGGTGCAGTAGCCTCATGTGAGTCACGTGGTGCAGTAGCCTCATGTGAGTCACGTTGTGCAGTAGCCTCACGTGAGTCACGTGGTGCAGTAGTCTCATGTGGGTCACGTGGTGCAGTAGTCTCATGTGGGTCAGGTGGTGCAGTAGCCTGATGTGAGTCAGGAGGTGCAGTAGCCTCATGTGAGTCAGGTGGTGCAGTAGCCTCATGTGGGTCAGGTGGTGCAGTAGCCTCATGTGAGTCAGGAGGTGCAGTAGCCTCAGTGTGAGTCACGTGGTGCAGTAGCCTCATGTGAGTCAGGAGGTGCAGTAGCCTCATGTGAGTCAGGTGGTGCAGTAGCTTCACGTGAGTCACGTGGTGCAGTAGCCTCATGTGAGTCACGTGGTGCAGTAGCCTCATGTGAGTCACGTGGTGCAGTAGCCTCATATGAGTCACGTGGTGAAGTAGCCTCATGTGCGTCACGTGGTGCGGTAGCCTCATGTGAGTCAGAATGTGTAGTAGCCTCATGTGAGTCAGGTGGTTGCAGTAGCCTCATGTGAGTCAGGTGGTGCAGTAGCCTCATGTGAGTCAGGTGGTGCAGTAGCCTCATGTGAGTCATGTGGTACAGTAGCCTCATGTGAGTCAGGAGGTGCAGTAGCCTCATGTGAGTCACGTGGTGCAGTAGCCTCATGTGAGTCAGGAGGTGCAGTAGCCTCATGTGAGTCACGTGGTGCAGTAGCCTCATGTGAGTCACGTGGTGCAGTAGCCTCATGTGAGTCAGGTGGCGCAGTAGCCTCATGTGAGTCAGGAGGTGCAGTAGCCTCATGTGAGTCACGTCGTGGTGCAGTAGCCTTATGTCAGTCAGGTGGTGCAGTAGCCTCATGTGAGTCAGAAGGTGCAGTAGCCTCATGTGAGTCAGGAGATGCAGTAGCCTCATGTGAGTCACGTGGTGCTGTAGCCTCATGTGAGTCACGTGGTGCAGTAGCCTCATGTGAGTCAGGAGGTGCAGTAGCCTCATGTGAGTCAGGAGGTGCAGTAGCCTCATGTGAGTCACGTGGTGCAGTAGCCTCATATCAGTCAGGTGGTGCAGTAGCCTCATGTGAGTCAGGAGGTGCAGTAGCCTCATGTGAGTCAGGAGGTGCAGTAGCCTCATGTGAGTCACGTGGTGCAGTAGCCTCATGTGAGTCACGTGGTGCAGTAGCTTCACGTGAGTCACGTGGTGCAGTAGCCTTACGTGAGTCACAGGGTGCAGTAGCCTCGTGTGAGTCACGTGGTGCAGTAGCCTCATGTGAGTCAGGAGGTGCAGTAGCCTCATGTGAGTCACGTGGTGCAGTAGCCTCATGTCAGTCAGGTGGTGCATTAGCCTCATGTGAGTCAGGAGGTGCAGTAGCCTCATGTGAGTCAGGTGGTGCAGTAGCCTCATGTGAGTCAGGTGGTGCAGTAGCTTAATGTGAGTCACGTGGTGCAGTAGCCTCATGTGAGTCACGTGGTGCAGTAGCCTCACGTGAGTCACGTGGTGCAGTAGCCTCATGTGAGTCACGTGGTGCAGTAGCCTCATGTGAGTCACGTGGTGCAGTAGCCTCATGTGAGTCAGGAGGTGCAGTAGCCTCATGTGAGTCACGTGGTGCAGTAGCCTCATGTGAGTCAGGAGGTGCAGTAGCCTCATGTGAGTCACGTGGTGCAGTAGCCTCATGTGAGTCACGTGGTGCAGTAGCCTCATGTGAGTCAGGTGGCGCAGTAGCCTCATGTGAGTCAGGAGGTGCCGTAGCCTCATGTGAGTCACGTCGTGGTGCAGTAGCCTTATGTCAGTCAGGTGGTGCAGTAGCCTCATGTGAGTCAGAAGGTGCAGTAGCCTCATGTGAGTCAGGAGATGCAGTAGCCTCATGTGAGTCACGTGGTGCTGTAGCCTCATGTGAGTCACGTGGTGCAGTAGCCTCATGTGAGTCAGGAGGTGCAGTAGCCTCATGTGAGTCACGTGGTGCAGTAGCCTCATGTGAGTCAGGAGGTGCAGTAGCCTCATGTGAGTCACGTGGTGCAGTAGCCTCATATCAGTCAGGTGGTGCAGTAGCCTCATGTGAGTCAGGAGGTGCAGTAGCCTCATGTGAGTCAGGAGGTGCAGTAGCCTCATGTGAGTCACGTGGTGCAGTAGCCTCATGTGAGTCACGTGGTGCAGTAGCTTCACGTGAGTCACGTGGTGCAGTAGCCTTACGTGAGTCACAGGGTGCAGTAGCCTCGTGTGAGTCACGTGGTGCAGTAGCCTCATGTGAGTCAGGAGGTGCAGTAGCCTCATGTGAGTCACGTGGTGCAGTAGCCTCATGTCAGTCAGGTGGTGCATTAGCCTCATGTGAGTCAGGAGGTGCAGTAGCCTCATGTGAGTCAGGTGGTGCAGTAGCCTCATGTGAGTCAGGAGGTGCAGTAGCCTCATGTCAGTCAGGTGGTGCAGTAGCCTCATGTGAGTCAGGAGGTGCAGTAGCCTCATGTGAGTCAGGTGGTGCAGTAGCCTCATGTGAGTCAGGAGGTGCAGTAGCCTCATGTCAGTCAGGTGGTGCAGTAGCCTCATGTGAGTCAGGAGGTGCAGTAGCCTCATGTGAGTCAGGTGGTGCAGTAGCCTCATGTGAGTCAGGAGGTGCAGTAGCCTCATGTGGGTCAGGTGGTGCAGTAACCTCATGTGAGTCAGGAGGTGCAGTAGCCTCATGTAAGTCACGTGGTGCTGTAGCCTCATGTGAGCCACGTGGTGCAGTAGCCTCATGTGAGTCAGGAGGTGCAGTAGCCTCATGCGAGTCAGGAGGTGCAGTAGCCTCATGTGAGTCACGTGGTGCAGTAGCCTCATGTGAGTCACGTTGTGCAGTAGCCTCACGTGAGTCACGTGGTGCAGTAGTCCTCATGTGGGTCACGTGGTGCAGTAGTCTCATGTGGGTCAGGTGGTGCAGTAGCCTGATGTGAGTCAGGAGGTGCAGTAGCCTCATGTGAGTCAGGTGGTGCAGTAGCCTCATGTGGGTCAGGTGGTGCAGTAGCCTCATGTGAGTCAGGAGGTGCAGTAGCCTCAGTGTGAGTCACGTGGTGCAGTAGCCTCATGTGAGTCAGGAGGTGCAGTAGCCTCATGTGAGTCAGGTGGTGCAGTAGCTTCACGTGAGTCACGTGGTGCAGTAGCCTCATGTGAGTCACGTGGTGCAGTAGCCTCATGTGAGTCACGTGGTGCAGTAGCCTCATATGAGTCACGTGGTGCAGTAGCCTCATGTGCGTCACGTGGTGCGGTAGCCTCATGTGAGTCAGAAGGTGTAGTAGCCTCATGTGAGTCAGGTGGTGCAGTAGCCTCATGTGAGTCAGGTGGTGCAGTAGCCTCATGTGAGTCAGGTGGTGCAGTAGCCTCATGTGAGTCATGTGGTACAGTAGCCTCATGTGAGTCAGGAGGTGCAGTAGCCTCATGTGAGTCACGTGGTGCAGTAGCCTCATGTGAGTCAGGAGGTGCAGTAGCCTCATGTGAGTCACGTGGTGCAGTAGCCTCATGTGAGTCACGTGGTGCAGTAGCCTCATGTGAGTCAGGTGGCGCAGTAGCCTCATGTGAGTCAGGAGGTGCAGTAGCCTCATGTGAGTCACGTCGTGGTGCAGTAGCCTTATGTCAGTCAGGTGGTGCAGTAGCCTCATGTGAGTCAGAAGGTGCAGTAGCCTCATGTGAGTCAGGAGATGCAGTAGCCTCATGTGAGTCACGTGGTGCTGTAGCCTCATGTGAGTCACGTGGTGCAGTAGCCTCATGTGAGTCAGGAGGTGCAGTAGCCTCATGTGAGTCAGGAGGTGCAGTAGCCTCATGTGAGTCACGTGGTGCAGTAGCCTCATATCAGTCAGGTGGTGCAGTAGCCTCATGTGAGTCAGGAGGTGCAGTAGCCTCATGTGAGTCAGGAGGTGCAGTAGCCTCATGTGAGTCACGTGGTGCAGTAGCCTCATGTGAGTCACGTGGTGCAGTAGCTTCACGTGAGTCACGTGGTGCAGTAGCCTTACGTGAGTCACAGGGTGCAGTAGCCTCGTGTGAGTCACGTGGTGCAGTAGCCTCATGTGAGTCAGGAGGTGCAGTAGCCTCATGTGAGTCACGTGGTGCAGTAGCCTCATGTCAGTCAGGTGGTGCATTAGCCTCATGTGAGTCAGGAGGTGCAGTAGCCTCATGTGAGTCAGGTGGTGCAGTAGCCTCATGTGAGTCAGGAGGTGCAGTAGCCTCATGTCAGTCAGGTGGTGCAGTAGACTCATGTGAGTCAGGAGGTGCAGTAGCCTCATGTGAGTCAGGTGGTGCAGTAGCCTCATGTGAGTCAGGAGGTGCAGTAGCCTCATGTCAGTCAGGTGGTGCAGTAGCCTCATGTGAGTCAGGAGGTGCAGTAGCCTCATGTGAGTCAGGTGGTGCAGTAGCCTCATGTGAGTCAGGAGGTGCAGTAGCCTCATGTGGGTCAGGTGGTGCAGTAACCTCATGTGAGTCAGGAGGTGCAGTAGCCTCATGTAAGTCACGTGGTGCTGTAGCCTCATGTGAGTCACGTGGTGCAGTAGCCATATGTGAGTCAGGAGGTGCAGTAGCCTCATGCGAGTCAGGAGGTGCAGTAGCCTCATGTGAGTCACGTGGTGCAGTAGCCTCATGTGAGTCACGTTGTGCAGTAGCCTCACGTGAGTCACGTGGTGCAGTAGTCTCATGTGGGTCACGTGGTGCAGTAGTCTCATGTGGGTCAGGTGGTGCAGTAGCCTGATGTGAGTCAGGAGGTGCAGTAGCCTCATGTGAGTCAGGTGGTGCAGTAGCCTCATGTGGGTCAGGTGGTGCAGTAGCCTCATGTGAGTCAGGAGGTGCAGTAGCCTCAGTGTGAGTCACGTGGTGCAGTAGCCTCATGTGAGTCAGGAGGTGCAGTAGCCTCATGTGAGTCAGGTGGTGCAGTAGCTTCACGTGAGTCACGTGGTGCAGTAGCCTCATGTGAGTCACGTGGTGCAGTAGCCTCATGTGAGTCACGTGGTGCAGTAGCCTCATATGAGTCACGTGGTGCAGTAGCCTCATGTGCGTCACGTGGTGCGGTAGCCTCATGTGAGTCAGAAGGTGTAGTAGCCTCATGTGAGTCAGGGGGTGCAGTAGCCTCATGTGAGTCAGGTGGTGCAGTAGCCTCATGTGAGTCAGGTGGTGCAGTAGCCTCATGTGAGTCATGTGGTACAGTAGCCTCATGTGAGTCACGTGGTACAGTAGCCTCATGTGAGTCACGTGGTACAGTAGCCTCATGTGAGTCACGTGGTACAGTAGCCTCATGTGAGTCACGTGGTACAGTAGCCTCATGAGAGTCAGGTGGTGCAGTAGCCTCACGTGGTGCAGTAGCCTCATGTGAGTCAGGTGGTGCAGTAGTCTCATGTGAGTCACGTGGTGCAGTAGCCTCATGTGAGTCAGGTGGTGCAGTAGCCTCACGTGGTGCAGTAGCCTCATGTGAGTCAGGTGGTGCAATAGCCTCTTGTGAGTCAGGAGGTGCAGTAGCCTCATGTGAGTCAGGAGGTGCAGTAGCCTCTTGTGAGTCACGTGGTGCAGTAGCCTCATGTGAGTCACGTGGTGCAGTAGTCTCATGTGAGTCAGGTGGTGCAGTAGCCTCATGTGAGTCAGGTGGTGCAGTAGCCTCATGTGAGTCACGTGGTGCAGTAGCCTCATGTGAGTCATGTGGTGCAGTAGCCTCATGTGAGTCAGGTGGTGCTGTAGCTTCATGTGAGTCACGTGGTGCAGTAGCCTCATGTGAGTCACGTGGTGCAGTAGCCTCACGTGAGTCACGTGGAGCAGTAGCCTCATGTGAGTCAGGTGGTGCAGTAGCCTCATGTGAGTCAGGAGGTGCAGTAGCCTCATGTGAGTCACGTGGTGCAGTAGCCACATGTAAGTCACGTGGTGCAGTAGCCTCATGTGAGTCAGGAGGTGCAGTAGCCTCATGTGAGTCACGTGGTGCAGTAGCCTCATGTGAGTCACGTGGTGCAGTAGCCTCATGTGAGTCAGGAGGTGCAGTAGCCTCATGTGGGTCACGTGGTGCAGTAGCCTCATGTGAGTCAGGAGGTGCAGTAGCCTCATGTGAGTCAGGAGGTGCAGTAGCCTCATGTGAGTCACGTGGTGCAGTAGCCTCATGTGAGTCAGGAGGTGCAGTAGCCTCATGTGAGTCAGGAGGTGCAGTAGCCTCATGTGAGTCACGTGGTGCAGTAGCCTCATGTGAGTCACGTGGTGCAGTAGCCTCATGTGAGTCAGGAGGTGCAGTAGCCTCATGTGAGTCACGTGGTGCAGTAGCCTCATGTGAGTCACGTGGAGCAGTAGCCTCATGTGAGTCACGTGGTTCAGTAGCCTCATGTGAGTCAGGAGGTGCAGTAGCCTCATGTGAGTCAGGAGGTGCAGTAGCCTCATGTGAGTCACGTGGTGCAGTAGCCTCATGTGAGTCACGTGGTGCAGTAGCTTCATGTGAGTCAGGAGGTGCAGTAGCCTCATGTGAGTCAGGTGGCGCAGTAGCCTCATGTGAGTCAGGAGGTGCAGTAGCCTCATGTGAGTCACGTCGTGGTGCAGTAGCCTTATGTCAGTCAGGTGGTGCAGTAGCCTCATGTGAGTCAGAAGGTGCAGTAGCCTCATGTGAGTCAGGAGATGCAGTAGCTTCATGTGAGTCAGGTGGTGCAGTAGCCTCATGTGAGTCAGGAGGTGCAGTAGCCTCATGTCACTCAGGTGATGCAGTAGCCTCATGTGAGTCAGGAGGTGCAGTAGCCTCATGTGAGTCATGTGGTGCAGTAGCCTCATGTGAGTCAGGAGGTGCAGTAGCCTCATGTGGGTCAGGTGGTGCAGTAACCTCATGTGAGTCAGGAGGTGCAGTAGCCTCATGTAAGTCACGTGGTGCTGTAGCCTCATGTGAGTCACGTTGTGCAGTAGCCTCACGTGAGTCACGTGGTGCAGTAGTCTCATGTGGGTCACGTGGTGCAGTAGTCTCATGTGGGTCAGGTGGTGCAGTAGCCTGATGTGAGTCAGGAGGTGCAGTAGCCTCATGTGAGTCAGGTGGTGCAGTAGCCTCATGTGGGTCAGGTGGTGCAGTAGCCTCATGTGAGTCAGAAGGTGCAGTAGCCTCATGTGAGTCACGTGGTGCAGTAGCCTCATGTGAGTCACGTTGTGCAGTAGCCTCATGTGGGTCACGTGGTGCAGTAGTCTCATGTGGGTCACGTGGTGCAGTAGTCTCATGTGGGTCAGGTGGTGCAGTAGCCTCATGTGAGTCAGGAGGTGCAGTAGCCTCATGTGAGTCAGGTGGTGCAGTAGCCTCATGTGGGTCAGGTGGTGCAGTAGCCTCATGTGAGTCAGGAGGTGCAGTAGCCTCAGTGTGAGTCACGTGGTGCAGTAGCCTCATGTGAGTCAGGAGGTGCAGTAGCCTCATGTGAGTCAGGTGGTACAGTAGCTTCACGTGAGTCACGTGGTGCAGTAGCCTCATGTGAGTCACGTGGTGCGGTAGCCTCATGTGAGTCAGAAGGTGCAGTAGCCTCATGTGAGTCACGTGGTGCTGTAGCCTCATGTGAGTCAGGTGGTGCAGTAGCCTCATGTGAGCCAGGAGGTGCAGTAGCCTCATGTGAGTCACGTGGTGCAGTAGCCTCATGTGAGTCACGTGGTGCAGTAGCCTCATGTGAGTCAGGTGGTGCAATAGCCTCATGTGAGTCACGTGGTGCAGTAGCTTCATGTGAGTCAGGAGGTGCAGTAGCCTCATGTGAGTCACGTGGTGCAGTAGCCTCACGTGAGTCACGTAGTGCAGTAGCCTCATGTGAGTCACGTGGTGCAGTAGCGTCATGTGAGTCATGTGGTGCAGTAGCCTTACGTGAGTCACGTGGTGCAGTAGCCTCATGTGAGTCACGTGGTGCAGTAGCCTCATGTGAGTCAGGAGGTGCAGTAGCTTCATGTGAGTCACGTGGTGCAGTAGCCTCATGTCAGTCAGGTGGTGCATTAGCCTCATGTGAGTCAGGAGGTGCAGTAGCCTCATGTGAGTCAGGTGGTGCAGTAGCCTCATGTGAGTCAGGAGGTGCAGTAGCCTCATGTCAGTCAGGTGGTGCAGTAGCCTCATGTGAGTCAGGAGGTGCAGTAGCCTCATGTGAGTCATGTGGTGCAGTAGCCTCATGTGAGTCAGGAGGTGCAGTAGCCTCATGTGGGTCAGGTGGTGCAGTAACCTCATGTGAGTCAGGAGGTGCAGTAGCCTCATGTAAGTCACGTGGTGCTGTAGCCTCATGTGAGTCACGTGGTGCAGTAGCCTCATGTGAGTCAGGAGGTGCAGTAGCCTCATGTGGGTCAGGTGGTGCAGTAACCTCATGTGAGTCAGGAGGTGCAGTAGCCTCATGTAAGTCGCGTGGTGCTGTAGCCTCATGTGAGTCACGTGGTGCAGTAGCCTCATGTGAGTCAGGAGGTGCAGTAGCCTCATGTGAGTCAGGAGGTGCAGTAGCCTCATGTGAGTCACGTGGTGCAGTAGCCTCATGTGAGTCACGTTGTGCAGTAGCCTCATGTGGGTCACGTGGTGCAGTAGTCTCATGTGGGTCACGTGGTGCAGTAGTCTCATGTGGGTCAGGTGGTGCAGTAGCCTCATGTGAGTCAAGAGGTGCAGTAGCCTCATGTGAGTCAGGTGGTGCAGTAGCCTCATGTGGGTCAGGTGGTGCAGTAGCCTCATGTGAGTCAGGAGGTGCAGTAGTCTCAGTGTGAGTCACGTGGTGCAGTAGCCTCATGTGAGTCAAGAGGTGCAGTAGCCTCATGTGAGTCAGGTGGTGCAGTAGCTTCACGTGAGTCACGTGGTGCTGTAGCCTCATGTGAGTCACGTGGTGCAGTAGCCTCATGTGAGTCACGTGGTGCAGTAGCCTCATGTGAGTCACGTGGAGCAGTAGCCTCATGTGAGTCAGGTGGTGCAGTAGCCTCACGTGGTGCAGTAGCCTCATGTGAGTCACGTGGTGCAGTAACCTCATGAGAGTCAGTTGGTGCAGTAGCCTCACGTGGTGCAGTAGCCTCATGTGAGTCACGTGGTGCAGTAACCTCATGAGAGTCAGTTGGTGCAGTAGCCTCACGTGGTGCAGTAGCCTCATGTGAGTCAGATGGTGCAGTAGCCTCATGTGAGTCAGGTGGTGCAGTAGCCTCATGTGAGTCATGTGGTACAGTAGCCTCATGTGAGTCACGTGGTACAGTAGCCTCATGTGAGTCACGTGGTACAGTAGCCTCATGTGAGTCACGTGGTACAGTAGCCTCATGAGAGTCAGGTGGTGCAGTAGCCTCACGTGGTGCAGTAGCCTCATGTGAGTCAGGTGGTGCAGTAGTCTCATGTGAGTCACGTGTTGCAGTAGCCTCATGTGAGTCAGGTGGTGCAGTAGCCTCACGTGGTGCAGTAGCCTCATGTGAGTCAGGTGGTGCAATAGCCTCTTGTGAGTCAGGAGGTGCAGTAGCCTCATGTGAGTCAGGAGGTGCAGTAGCCTCTTGTGAGTCAGGTGGTGCAATAGCCTCTTGTGAGTCAGGAGGTGCAGTAGCCTCATGTGAGTCAGGAGGTGCAGTAGCCTCTTGTGAGTTACGTGGTGCAGTAGCCTCATGTGAGTCACGTGGTGCAGTAGTCTCATGTGAGTCAGGTGGTGCAGTAGCCTCATGTGAGTCAGGTGGTGCAGTAGCCTCATGTGAGTCACGTGGTGAAGTAGCCTCATGTGAGTCACGTGGTGCAGTAGCCTCATGTGAGTCAGGTGGTGCATTAGCTTCATGTGAGTCACGTGGTGCAGTAGACTCATGTGAGTCACGTGGTGCAGTAGCCTCACGTGAGTCACGTGGAGCAGTAGCCTCATGTGAGTCAGGTGGTGCAGTAGCCTCATGTGAGTCAGGAGGTGCTGTAGCCTCAAGTGAGTCACGTGGTGCAGTAGCCACATGTAAGTCACGTGGTGCAGTAGCCTCATGTGAGTCAGGAGGTGCAGTAGCCTCATGTGAGTCACGTGGTGCAGTAGCCTCATGTGATTCCGGAGGTGCAGTAGCCTCGTGTGAGTCAGGAGGTGCAATAGCCTCATGTGAGTCACGTGGTGCAGTAGCCTCATGTGAGTCAGGAGGTGCAGTAGCCTCATGTGAGTCAGGAGGTGCAGTAGCCTCATGTGAGTCACGTGGTGCAGTAGCCTCATGTGAGTCACGTGGTGCAATAGCCTCATGTGAGTCAGGAGGTGCAGTAGCCTCATGTGAGTCACGTGGTGCAGTAGCCTCATGTGAGTCACGTGGTGCAGTAGCTTCACGTGAGTCACGTGGTGCAGTAGCCTTACGTGAGTCACAGGGTGCAGTAGCCTCGTGTGAGTCACGTGGTGCAGTAGCCTCATGTGAGTCAGGAGGTGCAGTAGCCTCATGTGAGTCACGTGGTGCAGTAGCCTCATGTCAGTCAGGTGGTGCATTAGCCTCATGTGAGTCAGGAGGTGCAGTAGCCTCATGTGAGTCAGGTGGTGCAGTAGCCTCATGTGAGTCAGGAGGTGCAGTAGCCTCATGTCAGTCAGGTGGTGCAGTAGCCTCATGTGAGTCAGGAGGTGCAGTAGCCTCATGTGAGTCAGGTGGTGCAGTAGCCTCATGTGAGTCAGGAGGTGCAGTAGCCTCATGTCAGTCAGGTGGTGCAGTAGCCTCATGTGAGTCAGGAGGTGCAGTAGTCTCATGTGAGTCAGGTGGTGCAGTAGCCTCATGTGAGTCAGGAGGTGCAGTAGCCTCATGTGGGTCAGGTGGTGCAGTAACCTCATGTGAGTCAGGAGGTGCAGTAGCCTCATGTAAGTCACGTGGTGCTGTAGCCTCATGTGAGTCACGTGGTGCAGTAGCCTCATGTGAGTCAGGAGGTGCAGTAGCCTCATGCGAGTCAGGAGGTGCAGTAGCCTCATGTGAGTCACGTGGTGCAGTAGCCTCATGTGAGTCACGTTGTGCAGTAGCCTGATGTGAGTCAGGAGGTGCAGTAGCCTCATGTGAGTCAGGTGGTGCAGTAGCCTCATGTGGGTCAGGTGGTGCAGTAGCCTCATGTGAGTCAGGAGGTGCAGTAGCCTCAGTGTGAGTCACGTGGTGCAGTAGCCTCATGTGAGTCAGGAGGTGCAGTAGCCTCATGTGAGTCAGGTGGTGCAGTAGCTTCACGTGAGTCACGTGGTGCAGCAGCCTCATGTGAGTCACGTGGTGCAGTAGCCTCATGTGAGTCACGTGGTGCAGTAGCCTCATATGAGTCACGTGGTGCAGTAGCCTCATGTGCGTCACGTGGTGCGGTAGCCTCATGTGAGTCAGAAGGTGTAGTAGCCTCATGTGAGTCAGGTGGTGCAGTAGCCTCATGTGAGTCAGGTGGTGCAGTAGCCTCATGTGAGTCAGGTGGTGCAGTAGCCTCATGTGAGTCATGTGGTACAGTAGCCTCATGTGAGTCACGTGGTACAGTAGCCTCATGTGAGTCACGTGGTACAGTAGCCTCATGTGAGTCACGTGGTACAGTAGCCTCATGTGAGTCACGTGGTACAGTAGCCTCATGAGAGTCAGGTGGTGCAGTAGCCTCACGTGGTGCAGTAGCCTCATGTGAGTCAGGTGGTGCAGTAGTCTCATGTGAGTCACGTGGTGCAGTAGCCTCATGTGAGTCAGGTGGTGCAGTAGCCTCACGTGGTGCAGTAGCCTCATGTGAGTCAGGTGGTGCAATAGCCTCTTGTGAGTCAGGAGGTGCAGTAGCCTCATGTGAGTCAGGAAGTGCAGTAGCCTCTTGTGAGTCAGGTGGTGCAATAGCCTCTTGTGAGTCAGGAGGTGCAGTAGCCTCATGTGAGTCAGGAGGTGCAGTAGCCTCTTGTGAGTCACGTGGTGCAGTAGCCTCATGTGAGTCACGTGGTGCAGTAGTCTCATGTGAGTCAGGTGGTGCAGTAGCCTCATGTGAGTCAGGTGGTGCAGTAGCCTCATGTGAGTCACGTGGTGCAGTAGCCTCATGTGAGTCACGTGGTGCAGTAGCCTCATGTGAGTCAGGTGGTGCTGTAGCTTCATGTGAGTCACGTGGTGCAGTAGCCTCATGTGAGTCACGTGGTGCAGTAGCCTCACGTGAGTCACGTGGAGCAGTAGCCTCATGTGAGTCAGGTGGTGCAGTAGCCTCATGTGAGTCAGGAGGTGCAGTAGCCTCATGTGAGTCACGTGGTGCAGTAGCCACATGTAAGTCACGTGGTGCAGTAGCCTCATGTGAGTCAGGAGGTGCAGTAGCCTCGTGTGAGTCACGTGGTGCAGTAGCCTCATGTGAGTCACGTGGTGCAGTAGCCTCATGTGAGTCAGGAGGTGCAGTAGCCTCATGTGAGTCACGTGGTGCAGTAGCCTCATGTGAGTCAGGAGGTGCAGTAGCCTCATGTGAGTCAGGAGGTGCAGTAGCCTCATGTGAGTCACGTGGTGCAGTAGCCTCATGTGAGTCAGGAGGTGCAGTAGCCTCATGTGAGTCAGGAGGTGCAGTAGCCTCATGTGAGTCACGTGGTGCAGTAGCCTCATGTGAGTCACGTGGTGCAGTAGCCTCATGTGAGTCAGGAGGTGCAGTAGCCTCATGTGAGTCACGTGGTGCAGTAGCCTCATGTGAGTCACGTGGTGCAGTAGCCTCATGTGAGTCACGTGGTTCAGTAGCCTCATGTGAGTCAGGAGGTGCAGTAGCCTCATGTGAGTCAGGAGGTGCAGTAGCCTCATGTGAGTCACGTGGTGCAGTAGCCTCATGTGAGTCACGTGGTGCAGTAGCTTCATGTGAGTCAGGAGGTGCAGTAGCCTCATGTGAGTCACGTGGTGCAGTAGCCTCACGTGAGTCACGTAGTGCAGTAGCCTCATGTGAGTCACGTGGTGCAGTAGCGTCATGTGAGTCACGTGGTGCAGTAGCCTTACGTGAGTCACGTGGTGCAGTAGCCTCATGTGAGTCACGTTGTGCAGTAGCCTCATGTGAGTCAGGAGGTGCAGTAGCTTCATGTGAGTCACGTGGTGCAGTAGCCTCATGTCAGTCAGGTGGTGCATTAGCCTCATGTGAGTCAGGAGGTGCAGTAGCCTCATGTGAGTCAGGTGGTGCAGTAGCCTCATGTGAGTCAGGAGGTGCAGTAGCCTCATGTCAGTCAGGTGGTGCAGTAGCCTCATGTGAGTCAGGAGGTGCAGTAGCCTCATGTGAGTCATGTGGTGCAGTAGCCTCATGTGAGTCAGGAGGTGCAGTAGCCTCATGTGGGTCAGGTGGTGCAGTAACCTCATGTGAGTCAGGAGGTGCAGTAGCCTCATGTAAGTCACGTGGTGCTGTAGGCTCATGTGAGTCACGTGGTGCAGTAGCCTCATGTGAGTCAGGAGGTGCAGTAGCCTCATGTGGGTCAGATGGTGCAGTAACCTCATGTGAGTCAGGAGGTGCAGTAGCCTCATGTAAGTCACGTGGTGCTGTAGCCTCATGTGAGTCACGTGGTGCAGTAGCCTCATGTGAGTCAGGAGGTGCAGTAGCCTCATGTGAGTTAGGAGGTGCAGTAGCCTCATGTGAGTCACGTGGTGCAGTTGCCTCATGTGAGTCACGTTGTGCAGTAGCCTCATGTGGGTCACGTGGTGCAGTAGTCTCATGTGGGTCACGTGGTGCAGTAGTCTCATGTGGGTCAGGTGGTGCAGTAGCCTCATGTGAGTCAGGAGGTGCAGTAGCCTCATGTGAGTCAGGTGGTGCAGTAGCCTCATGTGGGTCAGGTGGTGCAGTAGCCTCATGTGAGTCAGGAGGTGCAGTAGCCTCAGTGTGAGTCACGTGGTGCAGTAGCCTCATGTGAGTCAGGAGGTGCAGTAGCCTCATGTGAGTCAGGTGGTACAGTAGCTTCACGTGAGTCACGTGGTGCAGTAGCCTCATGTGAGTCACGTGGTGCAGTAGCCTCATGTGAGTCACGTGGTGCAGTAGCCTCATGTGAGTCACGTGGTGCAGTAGCCTCATGTGAGTCACGTGGTGCGGTAGCCTCATGTGAGTCAGAAGGTGCAGTAGCCTCATGTGAGTCACGTGGTGCTGTAGCCTCATGTGAGTCAGGTGGTGCAGTAGCCTCATGTGAGCCAGGAGGTGCAGTAGCCTCATGTGAGTCACGTGGTGCAGTAGCCTCATGTGAGTCACGTGGTGCAGTAGCCTCATGTGAGTCAGGTGGTGCAATAGCCTCATGTGAGTCACGTGGTGCAGTAGCTTCATGTGAGTCAGGAGGTGCAGTAGCCTCATGTGAGTCACGTGGTGCAGTAGCCTCACGTGAGTCACGTAGTGCAGTAGCCTCATGTGAGTCACGTGGTGCAGTAGCGTCATGTGAGTCATGTGGTGCAGTAGCCTTACGTGAGTCACGTGGTGCAGTAGCCTCATGTGAGTCACGTGGTGCAGTAGCCTCATGTGAGTCAGGAGGTGCAGTAGCTTCATGTGAGTCACGTGGTGCAGTAGCCTCATGTCAGTCAGGTGGTGCATTAGCCTCATGTGAGTCAGGAGGTGCAGTAGCCTCATGTGAGTCAGGTGGTGCAGTAGCCTCATGTGAGTCAGGAGGTGCAGTAGCCTCATGTCAGTCAGGTGGTGCAGTAGCCTCATGTGAGTCAGGAGGTGCAGTAGCCTCATGTGAGTCATGTGGTGCAGTAGCCTCATGTGAGTCAGGAGGAGCAGTAGCCTCATGTGGGTCAGGTGGTGCAGTAACCTCATGTGAGTCAGGAGGTGCAGTAGCCTCATGTAAGTCACGTGGTGCTTTAGCCTCATGTGAGTCACGTGGTGCAGTAGCCTCATGTGAGTCAGGAGGTGCAGTAGCCTCATGTGGGTCAGGTGGTGCAGTAACCTCATGTGAGTCAGGAGGTGCAGTTGCCTCATGTAAGTCGCGTGGTGCTGTAGCCTCATGTGAGTCACGTGGTGCAGTAGCCTCATGTGAGTCAGGAGGTGCAGTAGCCTCATGTGAGTCTGAAGGTGCAGTAGCCTCATGTGAGTCACGTGGTGCAGTAGCCTCATGTGAGTCACGTTGTGCAGTAGCCTCATGTGGGTCACGTGGTGCAGTAGTCTCATGTGGGTCACGTGGTGCAGTAGTCTCATGTGGGTCAGGTGGTGCAGTAGCCTCATGTGAGTCAGGAGGTGCAGTAGCCTCATGTGAGTCAGGTGGTGCAGTAGTCTCATGTGGGTCACGTGGTGCAGTAGTCTCATGTGAGTCAGGAGGTGCAGTAGTCTCAGTGTGAGTCACGTGGTGCAGTAGCCTCATGTGAGTCAGGAGGTGCAGTAGCCTCATGTGAGTCAGGTGGTGCAGTAGCTTCACGTGAGTCACGTGGTGCTGTAGCCTCATGTGAGTCACGTGGTGCAGTAGCCTCATGTGAGTCACGTGGTGCAGTAGCCTCATGTGAGTCACGTGGAGCAGTAGCCTCATGTGAGTCAGGTGGTGCAGTAGCCTCACGTGGTGCAGTAGCCTCATGTGAGTCACGTGGTGCAGTAACCTCATGAGAGTCAGTTGGTGCAGTAGCCTCACGTGGTGCAGTAGCCTCATGTGAGTCACGTGGTGCAGTAACCTCATGAGAGTCAGTTGGTGCAGTAGCCTTACGTGGTGCAGTAGCCTCATGTGAGTCAGGTGGTGCAGTAGCCACATGTGAGTCAGGTGGTGCAGTAGCCTCATGTGAGTCATGTGGTACAGTAGCCTCATGTGAGTCACGTGGTACAGTAGCCTCATGTGAGTCACGTGGTACAGTAGCCTCATGTGAGTCACGTGGTACAGTAGCCTCATGAGAGTCAGGTGGTGCAGTAGCCTCACGTGGTGCAGTAGCCTCATGTGAGTCAGGTGGTGCAGTAGTCTCATGTGAGTCACGTGTTGCAGTAGCCTCATGTGAGTCAGGTGGTGCAGTAGCCTCACGTGGTGCAGTAGCCTCATGTGAGTCAGGTGGTGCAATAGCCTCTTGTGAGTCAGGAGGTGCAGTAGCCTCATGTGAGTCAGGAGGTGCAGTAGCCTCTTGTGAGTCAGGTGGTGCAATAGCCTCTTGTGAGTCAGGAGGTGCAGTAGCCTCATGTGAGTCAGGAGGTGTAGTAGCCTCTTGTGAGTTACGTGGTGCAGTAGCCTCATGTGAGTCACGTGGTGCAGTAGTCTCATGTGAGTCAGGTGGTGCAGTAGCCTCATGTGAGTCAGGTGGTGCAGTAGCCTCATGTGAGTCACGTGGTGAAGTAGCCTCATGTGAGTCACGTGGTGCAGTAGCCTCATGTGAGTCAGGTGGTGCATTAGCTTCATGTGAGTCACGTGGTGCAGTAGACTCATGTGAGTCACGTGGTGCAGTAGCCTCACGTGAGTCACGTGGAGCAGTAGCCTCATGTGAGTCAGGTGGTGCAGTAGCCTCATGTGAGTCAGGAGGTGCTGTAGCCTCATGTGAGTCACGTGGTGCAGTAGCCACATGTAAGTCACGTGGTGCAGTAGCCTCATGTGAGTCAGGAGGTGCAGTAGCCTCATGTGAGTCACGTGGTGCAGTAGCCTCATGTGATTCAGGAGGTGCAGTAGCCTCATGTGAGTCAGGAGGTGCAGTAGCCTCATGTGAGTCACGTGGTGCAGTAGCCTCATGTGAGTCAGGAGGTGCAGTAGCCTCATGTGAGTCAGGAGGTGCAGTAGCCTCATGTGAGTCACGTGGTGCAGTAGCCTCATGTGAGTCACGTGGTGCAATAGCCTCATGTGAGTCAGGAGGTGCAGTAGCCTCATGTGAGTCACGTGGTGCAGTAGCCTCATGTGAGTCACATGAGGCTACTATATATATATATATATATATATATATATATATATATATATTCATTCCTTCTGAAGATGTATTTAATATACGAAAGTATTTAAGGAAATTTCCTGTTTCATTTTCCTCCGTGGTCTGACATTGTCACATTCTTAATCACGTGTTTATTTTCGTGATATACACACACACACACATATATATATATATATATATATATATATATATATATATATATATATATATATATATATATATATATATATATATATATATATATATATATATATATATATATATGTGTATGTGTCTGAGTGTGTGTGTGTGTATGTGTGAAAATAATATTACTCATTATAAAATATAAACTATTATTAAATAGTCTAAGGAAAAATAATTATTGTGACTCAGTGGTAATAACTAATGCAATAATTTATAAAAGGTTGGCATTGAAGGACATCGGTGGTGGCCTGTCATGGGTGCTGAAGAATACCAATGATGACCTCTATAAGAAGTTGTGGAATAAAACAGACCTAATGCTACATGATGATGCTATGGTAGCGGCATTGATGGCAGGCACTCACGCCTTCATAGCTGGCGATATGCGAGGCCGGACTTTCCTCGGACACCATTACAAGGTGATTCACACTCTGTTCTGGGAGGGGAGGAATAGTTCTGGGATGGGAGGGATAGTTCTGGGATGAGAGGGATAGTTCTGGGAGGGGAGGGATAGTTCTGGGATGGGAGGGATAGTTCTGGGATGAGAGGGATAGTTCTGGGAGGGGAGGGATAGTTCTGGGATGGGAGGGATAGTTCTGGGATGGGAGGGATATTTCTGGGATGGGAGGAATAGTTCTGGGATGGGAGGGATAGTTCTGGGATGGGAGGGATAGTTCTGGGATGGGAGGGAAAGTTCTGGGAGGGGATGAATAGTTCTGGGATGGAAGGGATAGTTCTGGGAGGTGAGGGATAGTTCTGGGAGGGAAGGGATAATTCTGGGAGCCCAGCAAACACAAATCATCTACACAACGTTCGCCTATCTCTTCCCATAGGTGTGGGAATGATTTGCATTGAGAATGGTGCAGGAAAGCCTTTGAGAAACTTTTACTCAAAAAATCCAAACACAAAGGTTTAATTATAAATTGTTTTTCTACAATTATTTTCTTCCAAATGTAAAACAAATAGTTTTTACATGTTTAAATATAAAATTTATGGTGTTTTTTTGTAAAATTCATTAATAAATTGTGAATGATATATATTGGCTGAGTGAAACCTTTAAAATCCATTTAGTTATAATTTGAACAGAAAAAAGTATTTTTCCAAATTTTCTAAAAATTGCTCTTTTTAACACAATTTGACTCCTTATACATTCCACTAAACACTATATCATGTTTAAATATATAATTTATGTATTATTCTCTAAAATAATTTATATAAATTATATAAGTTGCTGGAAAGTGGTGTTAAAGATTCTGAAAACATTTTGTTGTGTTAATATGTTCTTATTAACTATGTCTCAAGTTCACAGTTTATCAAACAAGAATATTAACATTCGTCAACTCTTAAAATCTTATATGTTATCTTGCTGGTGCAAAAAAGGGTGAATCTTTAGGAACAGCTATAGTATCTATATATCACAAATGGTGTTTTCCCTAACTCAAACAATGTAGGGTTTATTATTCTACACATATTTCTAATGACTCTTAGATGTTTACATTCTCTGAAGTATAATTGTGAAGGCTGTGTCCATCACTCTCAACACAGATTCTTAAACTCGTCTCTGCAGGTTCAACTATATAATTAGTTTCCATTTTGAATCTCCATGGACATTTGTATCCAAAATGAAACCAATGTGGTTTCCTTCAGCGCCTTCAGCCAGCACATTTGCTCATTCATTTCCACAGATTCCAACAAGGTAGGGGATTTACAGAAATTTGTATATTCATATTGTTATATATTAAAAATATGAATGCAGTTCAATATGATAAGACAAATACATGAGTTTATGATAAATTCGTTTTCTGTGATATACCATTGATATGCTCTTTTTTTCTTTAAACGGCAGACTAAACTAAAGTGCTCACATCAACAGATTTGATGTATAAATGGTCAACGCTCAACAGAGTTAGTATAAATGTATTAGTATGAATCTTACTTGTCTCATTGTTAATTCACATTCAATGTCAACTTGTGGTTGCATTGTACAAGGCCAACACAGATGATCGAAGGAAACTAACTCTGCTCTAGTTCCATGAAGTTGCTATTTGGTCTTTACTCAATGCATTGTACATGCATTGTACAAGGCCAACACAGATGATCGAAGGAAACTAACTCTGCTCTAGTTCCATGAAGTTGCTATTTGGTCTTTATTGAAATTTGACAAGGCAGAGTGGCCTGCAACAACTACACCATCTCCACATCTAGTTCATGCTCCAGACATAAATCATGACACTGGTCCTGTGTATCCTGCTGCTGACCCGTCAACACCTGGCCCATCGGGTGTGAGGCGCCCTCTCTTCACGTCTACACCTAGTGCTGAAGCTGAATCTGATGAAGATAATTCATATTCCACATTAGTGTTTGAAAACAATAGTGAGAGCGACGATTCAGACAGTAGTTTATTGCCAACCCAGAGACAACAGCGACGTGTTGTTATAGCAGAGACTCGCCTGAACTATAAATTGAAACATGAGCTGGTAAAAATCCCCAAACGTCGCAGGTGTGAAGTGTGTTCAAAGTCGGGTATCAGGAAGGAAACTGGTATAGCGTGCAAGACATGCGATGTTCCACTTTGCGTCATACCTTGTTACACCACTTATCACAGGAAAAGGGT
The DNA here is from genome assembly GCF_040958095.1 of Procambarus clarkii. Classification (NCBI taxonomy): domain Eukaryota; kingdom Metazoa; phylum Arthropoda; class Malacostraca; order Decapoda; family Cambaridae; genus Procambarus; species Procambarus clarkii. The sequence goes on from NW_027190108.1 coordinate 45,789, forward strand.
GTATTGGGTGGACAAGAAATAACCACCTACATCAGCTTCACTCCACCTAGGAACATCTGTTGAGCAACTTCAGGAATCAGTACCTGAAGGAGGTGGAGTGGAGATAAAATGCTCAACTTATTTTACTACAATCGTCTTTGCTTTGGTAAGTACACATAATTGTCTTAGATTGTTTCAGTATTGTAGTCTATTTTCTTAGGAATATTTTGATACCTAAATGAGAACTGTAGCACGAAAACTAAAGTAAGTATACATGAAACAAGAGAAACTTTTTTTGTGGGTGTTGCGGGTGTGAGTTGGAGTGTCAAGAGCGGGTTCTGGTTGTGTTTTCCGTCATCTCTACAGCTGTGAATTCCAAGGAATTGTATTTGATATGCATATGTCTGTGTAGGGAATTTTATTCCGAACACTATACAAAAAAAACGGTGTGAAACAAGTATAAACTTGAAAAACATGAGCAAAGTAAAAACTTTTGACGCTCACGGGTACAAACACGCGTAAGATTTTATTCGCCGCAAATTTATTTGATGCTGTGTTGGCCAACTCTACCCATGTTCTTATAGAACTTTCTATTGCGAACACATTGCTATAAAAATGAAATACGTAGCTCCAGAAATAATGTCAGGACAGTGAAATCAGTATAAACATTCAAAGCCCTGCATCACACCAGTGTCCTCCCTGCTGAAATCACGGCTAATGCTTCGCCCAGTTCCCACACTCGTGCGGGTCACCCGATACCATAATTAGACATTGATAGGCATATGTCTGGGTGGGGAATTTTATTGTGAGTTCAGTGATATCAAAATGAGCGCTGTAGGATGACTGTGAGGCTGGCAACAAACGAAAGAGTATGAACATTTACTTCCTGTTTGGGTGTCACGGCGAGTCATCTTCGTGTTTATTTACTTCGTGGTGGGATACCAAATGCTTCGGTGACATTTTATGCATATGATCTTGTAGAGAATTTTATTGCCAACGCATTGATACCAAAATGAAAAACGTAGCTCAAGAATTGAGGTTAGCAGCGTGAAAAGATTATAAACTTTTTTGTGTTTACGCTTGAGCACAACCCGCTTGTTTTTCCAGCTAGTGCCGCGCGCACTAAAGTGTGCATTATACACACCATAATGCACCAGTACACACAATAAGGTACCAGTACACACTATAAGGCACCAGTACACGCCATAAGGCACCAGAACACACACCATAAGGCACCAGAACACACCATAAGGCACCAGTACACACCATAAGGCACCAGTACACACCATAAGGCACCAGTACACACCATAAGGCACCAGTACACACCATACGGCACCAGTACACACCATAAGGCACCAGTACACACCATAAGGAACCAGTACACACTATAAGGCACCAGTATATACCATAAGGCACCAGTACACACCATAAGGCACCATTACACACCATAAGGCACCAGGACACACCATAAGGCACCAGTACACACCATAAAGCACCAGTACACACTATACGGCACCAGTACACACCATAAGGCACCAGTACACACCATAAGACACCAGTACACACCATAAGGCACCAGTACGCACCATACGGCACCAGAACACACCATAAGGCACCAGTACACACCATAAAGCACCAGTACACACAATAAAGCCCCAGTACACACCATAAGGAACCAGTACACACCATAAGGCACCAGTATACACAATAAGGTACAAGTACACACCATAAGGCACCAGTACACACCATAATGCACCAGTACACACTATAAGGCACCAGTACATGCCAAAATGCACCAGTACACACCATAAGGCACCAGTACACACCATAATGCACCAGTACACATCATATGGCACCAGTACACACCATAAGGCACCAGAACACACACCATAAGGCACCAGTACACACCATAATGCACCAGTACACACCATAATGCACCAGTACACACCATAATGCACCAGTACACACCATAAGGCACCAGTACACACCATAAGGAACCAGTACACACCATAAGGCACCAGTATACACAATAAGGTACAAGTACACACCATAAGGCACCAGTACACACCATAATGCACCAGTACACACTATAAGGCACCAGTACACGCCATAATGCACCAGTACACACCATAAGGCACCAGTACACACCATAATGCACCAGTACACATCATATGGCACCAGTACACACCATAAGGCACCAGAACACACACCATAAGGCACCAGTACACACCATAATGCACCAGTACACACCATAATGCACCAGTACACACCATAATGCACCAGTACACACCATAAGGCACCAGTACACAATAAGGCACCAGTACACACAATAATGCACCAGTACACACCATAAGGCACCAGTACACTCCATACGGCACCAGTACGCACCATAAGGCACTAGAACACACCATAAGGCACCAGTACACACCATAAAGCACCAGTATACACCATAAGGCCCCAGTACACACCATAAGGTACGAGTACACACTATAAGGCACCAGTACACACCTACAGGTATTTGTTTCTAGTGTGGTGCTCATGGGATCTGTTACAACCTTCTAGGAAGCTTTTAGGGTCAGGATTGACATTACAGTGCAGCGTTTTATATATATAAAATACACATGAGAGTATGTGCAGGGACTTAATATCTAACATATTCAGAGATTTGAGTAAGGGGTCCATATATACTGCCCGGTTGCCTGAAATGCTATATGCCTACTATATTGGCTTTAGGTATTGTATGCACTAGCTCTATCTATAAATCCAACATTATGTTTGTAAATCAACTATGTATGTACTTTCCTGAATAAAATTGACTTTACTCTACACTTATATGCTCTGTGGATTTGTTATCCCCTATCGTTTGGGAGAAAAAAAATGACTAATACGTTCGGCGAATGACTTTGACTACAACTTCACTTTGACTTCGTTCATGTCATCGTATTTTCCGTAATATATAAAGGTTATGACAATGCAATTATATTATTGTGTGCAAATAATTTGGAAATTTCATGTACCCTAAAAATAGTAAAATAAAGAATAAGAATAATTAAATAATTGTTGTAGTAAATTGTCCCACGTTTATCATACGCAAACGAACACACAGTGTGGAGCATCAGTAGACCAAGGTCCGCGCCATTTTAAAACACGGCTTCGAATGTAAGTAATGTTTTTCTCGTACTAACACTGTGTTATGCAATAGATTAGGTCTTGAATTCACAAATTTAGTTGTTACATCTGACAGAGTATGTTAGACGGTGTAATGCTGGTCCATGTTGACGTATTCGTGGGCTTGATTGGTTTACAGTTGATGGCACACAATATCGGCACCCCACAACATGCTGTTGAAGTTGGAATGCATGGCATAGGCTCCTCACACAATGTTCTTTATGTGGTCCTCAGGTGATAGTTTTCTATTTAGAACCACCCCTAGATCTCTTTCTTTATCAGAATTCCTTAAAGATTTCTCACATGGTTTTCCTAATGATAGATTGTGGGCTGTAAGGGACAGGTTTGATGTATGGATTAGTTGATAGAAGTTCCAGTCCACCTGTAGACAGGGATCTCACATCAGCTTGTATATTATACAAGGATAAGATTTGATAAATTCAGTTATTTGACTGAACACTGGCTCTAACCTAGCCTAGCCTATAGTCTAACCTAGCTCCATAACAAACAGCCATTAGCCGGCTCTGTTTAAATCAGAGATTTAAACATACATAGTCTAACCTAGCTCCATAACTAACAGCCATTAGCCATCCATGCACAGCCATCAGCTGGGCCATAGACCGGCTATTTTGCTTTTTTCCCAAGCCGGTCTATGTTTTTTTTCGATGCCTCAGTGGCCCATGCACAGGTCCGTTCAAGGGGATTAAATAGCCGTTCTATGGCCCCAGGGTTTGTATTTTATCAAACTCTTATTAGAATAATAGATCTCGTAATAATTTTGCAAAAATAGTGGCATTTACTATTTTAAAAAGCTCGGGTGCAGGGGGGGGGGGTTATGTAAAAGCCTGGTTTGTGCCTCGGAGAGGCTATGGGATCCAGTAAGATCGTCCTTCCTTTCCTCCCTAGAATCTGGATGTAGCAGGTGCTCAATTGTCAAAAGTGAAAAATTGGTTTTGTCTTCCGAATGCACCATTTCTGTAAATTTTCTAATAATCTTTTAAAAATAGTAAATGCCATTATTTTTGCAAAATTATTACGAGATCTATTATACTAATAAGGGTTTGATAAAATACAGTAGACTGCCTACTGGATAATAGTTCCAGTCCACCTGTAGACAGGGATCTCACATCAGCTTGTATATTATACAAGGATAAGATTTGATAAATTCAGTTATTTGACTGAACACTGGCTCTGTTTAAATCAGAGATTTAAACATACATAGTCTAACCTAGCTCCATAACTAACAGCCATTAGCCAGTAGCCATTCATGCACAGCCATCAGCTGGGCCATAGACCGGCTATTTTGCTTTTTTCCCAAGCCGGTCTATGTTTTTTTTCGATGCCTCAGTGGCCCATGCACAGGTCCGTTCAAGGTGATTAAATAGCCGTTCTATGGCCCTAGGGTTAGTATTTTATTAAACTCTTATTAGAATAATAGATCTCGTAATAATTTTGCAAAAATAGTGGCATTTACTATTTTAAAAAGCTCGGGTGCAGGGGGGGGGTTATGTAAAAGCCTGGTTTGTGCCTCGGAGAGGCTATGGGATCCAGTAAGATCGTCCTTCCTTTCCTCCCTAGAATCTGGATGTAGCAGGTGCTCAATTGTCAAAAGTGAAAAATTGGTTTTGTCTTCCGAATGCACCATTTCTGTAAATTTTCTAATAATCTTTTAAAAATAGTAAATGCCATTATTTTTGCAAAATTATTACGAGATCTATTATACTAATAAGGGTTTGATAAAATACAGTAGACTGCCTACTGGATAATAGTTCCAGTCCACCTGTAGACAGGGATCTCACATCAGCTTGTATATTATACAAGGATAAGATTTGATAAATTCAGTTATTTGACTGAACACTGGCTCTGTTTAAATCAGAGATTTAAACATACATAGTCTAACCTAGCTCCATAACTAACAGCCATTAGCCATTAGCCATTCATGCACAGCCATCAGCTGGGCCATAGACCGGCTATTTTGCTTTTTTCCCAAGCCGGTCTATGTTTTTTTCGATGCCTCAGTGGCCCATGCACAGGTCCGTTCAAGGGGATTAAATAGCCGTTCTATGGCCCCAGGGTTTGTATTTTATCAAACTCTTATTAGAATAATAGATCTCGTAATAATTTTGCAAAAATAGTGGCATTTACTATTTTAAAAAGCTCGGGTGCAGGGGGGGGGGGGTTATGTAAAAGCCTGGTTTGTGCCTCGGAGAGGCTATGGGATCCAGTAAGATCGTCCTTCCTTTCCTCCCTAGAATCTGGATGTAGCAGGTGCTCAATTGTCAAAAGTGAAAAATTGGTTTTGTCTTCCGAATGCACCATTTCTGTAAATTTTCTAATAATCTTTTAAAAATAGTAAATGCCATTATTTTTGCAAAATTATTACGAGATCTATTATACTAATAAGGGTTTGATAAAATACAGTAGACTGCCTACTGGATAATAGTTCCAGTCCACCTGTAGACAGGGATCTCACATCAGCTTGTATATTATACAAGGATAAGATTTGATAAATTCAGTTATTTGACTGAACACTGGCTCTGTTTAAATCAGAGATTTAAACATACATAGTCTAACCTAGCTCCATAACTAACAGCCATTAGCCATTAGCCATTCATGCACAGCCATCAGCTGGGCCATAGACCGGCTATTTTGCTTTTTTCCCAAGCCGGTCTATGTTTTTTTTTCGATGCCTCAGTGGCCCATGCACAGGTCCGTTCCAGGGGATTAAATAGCCGTTCTATGGCCCCAGGGTTTTCTCAAATTTTCTTTCATAGCCGGTCTATGGCCCCTGGGTTTTACGAACTTTTTTTCCCAAGCCGGTCTATGGCGTGTATGTTAAATAAACCAAATTTTTCACTTTTGACAATTGAGCACCTGCTACATCCAGATTCTAGGGAGGAAAGGAATATAATATAATATCTAATATATCTATCTGTGTGAAATAGATTAAATCCATTTATTTGATATTCAGCTAATAGTTCTGTATTTTCTACATTCATCCATGTTTTGGTAAGTGCAATAATATGTATTGTTTCATTGCAGATTAGAGATTCAAGATAGTTCTAGATTTCCGAAGTACTGAAACGCGCGCCATACAGGCTTGGTGGATCTAGGTGCAAGGTAAAATTATTTACATTTACTTGTTTTGTATTTATATGCATATATGCATTTATATGCATTATTCTATAGAATAATAGATCTCGTAATAATTTTGCAAAAGTAGTGGCATTTACTTAATCGACTGAGCTACAACAGGGTAAAAGGATCCAGGAAGTTCAGTAGAAGTTTGGTTTCAACCCTTTTACCCTGTCGTAGCTCAGTCGATTAAGGCAGTGTCTGGGATGCTCCCAGACACAGGTTTGAATCCTCATCACGGCCCTTGTGGATTTGTTCATTTGATGCATCACGTTATTGTGATCTGTGTGTGATGATGTAAGGGCGAAGAGGGAGAACGGCCTGTTGACATAGCTCGGGTGCAGGGGGGGGGTTGTGTAAAAGCCTGGTTTGTGCCTCGGAGAGGCTATGGGATCCAGTAAGTTCAGTAGAACTTCGGTTTCAACCCTTTTACCCTGTTGTAGCTCAGTCGATTAAGGCAGTGTCTGGGATGCTCCCGGACGCAGGTTCGAATCCTCGTCACGGCCCTTGTGGATTTGTTCATTTGATGCATCACGTTATTGTGATCTGTGTGTGTAATTCTTCACTTGCTACAGCAACAGGAATGTGTGTGTATGTATTTGTGTTGTTGAATATGACCGAAAGTGTAAGATTAATGATTCTAACACAAATCGTCTGAATATTTGTTTTTCTTCACTGTCGAGAGTAGTTAAAAAAATTTACTCGAGTTTATTTTCACACTTTATTTATGGTCCTTAAGTCCCTCTCCTTAATGCTGCTGCTGTTTCTCGCATCTTTGCATCGCTTGTATGTTTGGGGGTTTGGCCTCTTGCTATATATTGATTCCATTTGTGTGTGTTTGGGTCTCAGGCCCTCTCGCAATTTCTGTTGAACAAACCCCTTTTCCTAGTTCTGCATCTCTCCTTTGGTACAAATTTTGTTGTGCTTTTATCATATATTTCACAAAACTTGACATACATTTCATTTACTTCATGTCCTATCAGCAAGTGTTTGTCAAATTCTTTAAGGAAAGTTTATCATCCTGATTGCAGATCTCTAGCGCTATTATGTCAACTTCTTGTGGATTCGCAATCATTATTTAATTTACCTTTAGGTGTTCTTTCACCAGCACAGCAACACTGTACCTCTCCCAACCAGTTTAAGATAAAAACTAAGTACTAACTAATTAACTCAATGTAACCTACCTTACCCCCAAAATGTCAACCCATGTCTTCTATTTTAAACAATGCTGTTTTGTTGACCAAATTGTATTTTTGTTTTTTTCTGCAATGTTTCCCCCCCCCCCCCCCACCAATCTACCACCACATTGAGTTTAGTAGCTCTGTGCACGTCAGGTGCTGTTTAATATACAGACCTACTCCTCCATTTGACCTAGTTTCTCTATCACATCTATATCACTTTGTGCTTTAGCCCTGGTGGAGCTTGGTCCACCAGGCTGTTGTTTGGAGTGGCCCGCAGATCCACATACAGTCTGCATATGATATACAGTCTGTTGATCAATTAAACTACAGTAGTTAGTTTTTATCATCCGAATGCACCAATATGTGTTCATTCTTCCCAGATGAAGGAACTAGGTAATATTCATCATCTGAATGCACCATCTGAAGCTTTAACACACTCATGATACACGAGAGGTTTAAAAAACTTTTAAAACTTTTAAAACTTTTTGACCTATGTATTTAAAAGCAATTCTAAAGTTAAAAAGTGTAGCATAGGCCCCTCGCAGAATGTTCTTAATATGATCCTCAGGTTATAGTTTTCTATCTAAAACCACCCCTAGATCTCTTTCTTGATCAGAATTCTTTATAGATCTCTGTGGCTCGATCATAGAAACTGAGTAAATTCGTTACACTGGACCTTCCAGATCGAATACCATGCTGACAGTCTGATATATCATTCAGTACGTCTGCATCTGAAATTGAGCAATACCGGATTTATTATTTGGTTTTATAAATTTTATACTTATAATCTTAACTTATTTCAGAGACCACGAGTAATCTGGGCTTCGAACTCAACAGAAAAGCCTTCCGTAGACCTGCTTCTTTGCTACATAATAGACAAAATTTAGTAAGTATTGATTTATTATGTGTT